>NW_027114857.1:9966-10543 GCF_000696795.3 Halyomorpha halys
AATAAAATATAGATATTCCATTTTTAATTATTCTATACAATGTTCTAGTATTTTTAAACAAAATATCCATATTTCGATATAATAAAATCGGAATATTGTTGTTTATATTCCATATCGATATTAGAACAATGTAAAATATCGAAAAAAATATGTAATTTAATTTAATTAATGTAAACAAAATACAATATCGATATTGCAATTTAAAAGCTGTATATAATATTTTAGTAATTTTAAACAATATGTCGATATTAAGATAAAATAATATTGGAATATTGTTGCTTATGTTCCATATCGATATAACTACAGTGTAAAATATCGAAAGAAAATATGTAATTATCCAAATAAAATATCGATATTCCTATTTTAAAATCCCTATATAATATTTTAGTAATTTTAAACAATATATCGATATTTAACCATCGATTAGGAAAAGCATAAAAATACTTTTTCGATATTTTAAATTGAAAAATTCATATTCCTTTCAATATTCGATATTGTTACTAATGTCGACATGGAAGATTAGAAACCATATTTCGATATTTTATTTAATAGAAATATAGATATTTTATAAAAAAAA
>NW_027114857.1:14063-14704 GCF_000696795.3 Halyomorpha halys
ACAAAAGGTATTTCGATATTTCACATTGTTGATAATATTGATATCGATATTTCAATCTTATTTTTATAGAAATATCTATATTGGGTATAATAAGATTACGGAAATTTTATAAAAAGCATAAAAATAGTTTTTCGATATTTTAAATTGATAAATTCATATTCCTTTCGATTATCGACATTGTTATTAATATCAATATGGTAGATTAGAAAAAGTATTTCGATATTTTTTCATGGAAATATCGATATATTATGAAAGAAAACTATAATATTTTATGAAAAGCTAAAAAAAGGTATACCGATATTTTATTTTGATAATTTCATGTTCCTTTCGATATTTACGTTGTTATTAATATCGATATCAAAGATTAGAAACGATATTTCGATATTTTTCAACGAAATATCGATATATCAATTAAGTAATATCGTAATATTGTTGCTTATATTCCATATCGATATTACAACAATACAAAATATAGGAAAAAATCTGTAATTATCAATATAAAATAAAGATATTCCTATTTTAATATTTCTATATGTTATTTTAGTAATTATAAACAAAATATCGATATTTCGATAAAGTAATGTCGGAATATTGTTGCTAATATACCATATCGATATTACAATAGTGTAAAATATCGAAAT
>NW_027114857.1:14838-21720 GCF_000696795.3 Halyomorpha halys
ATAAAATATAGATATTCCATTTTTAATTATTCTATAAAATTGTCTAGTCTTTAAAAAAAATATCGATATTTCGATATATTAATATTGGAATATTGTTGTTAATATTCCATATCGATATTACAATAGTGTAAAATATCGTAATAAATCTGTAATATCAAAATAATATATCGATATTCCTATTTTAAAATCTCTATACAATTTTCAAGTCATTTTAAACAATATGTCGATATTTTGATAAAATAATATCGGAATATTGTTCTTATAAACCATATCGATATGACAATAATACAAAACATCGATACTTCGATGTTTACATATTTACTAATATGTATTTATCGAAATAAAATATCGATATTCCATTTTTAATTATTCTATACAATTTTCTAGTCTTATTAAACAAAATATCGATATTTTGATTAAATAATATCAGAATATTGTTCATATATACCATATCGATATTACAATAATACAAAATATCGAAATAAATATGTATTTATCAAAATAAAATATTGATATTCCTATTTTAAAGTCTCTATATAATATTTTAGTCATTCTAAACAATATATCGATATTTCGATTAAATAATATCGGAATATTGTTGTATATATTCCATATCGTAATTACAACAATGTAAAATATCGAAAAAAATATGTAATTATCAAAATAAAATATGGATATTCTATTTTTACATTTTCTTCAATAAAACAATTATATTTTAGTTTATATTTGTTATGGTTGTCGTGGTGTTGCTTTGTTTCATAGTTATTAAGAGTTTCTTATGTATTTTTATTAGGTATGACATGAAATATGTCTTCCTATGTCTTGCTATGTTATTATTTTATAATTATCATTACTTTAATTCTTTAAATTTGCGATATCGATATTTTAGCTCCGATATAATATCGATATCGATATTGCTATGCGATATCGATATCAATATCGGTATTTTTCTTTCGATATCCCATCCCTAGTTAGGAGTTAAAATTGATAAGTCTGTCATTCCAATTTAGGAGAGTTTGAAAGTGGCGGCCGTAATAAAAACTGAAAAAAAAACAGTTATTTCATACCTCTTGGATTTGACTGATATGAAACTAGGGCTAGAATTGACACAAAAGAAACCTGTCTGCCAAGCCAGTGCTGTGCCGCGCGTTGTGCAGACGCGTTCCAAAATTCAACTTTGTGAACTCAAAAATGCAGTTTTTTCATACCTCTTGGTTTTTGACCCATATAAAACTAGGACTAGTATTGGCACAAAAGAAACCTGTCTGCCGAACTAGTGCTGTGCCGCGCGTTGTGCAGACGCGTTCCAAAATTCAACTTTAAAAACTCAAAAATGCAGTTATTTCATACCTCTTGGTTTTTGACCCGTACGAAACTAGGGTTAGTACTGACACAATAGAAACCTGTCTGCCAAAATTGTTCTGTGCCGCGCGTTGTGCAGACGCGTTCGAAAATTCGACTTTGGAAACTCGAAATCGAATTATTTACGGTTAGATATTTATATCTTCCTTTTTATTTATTGCATTTTTTTATCAATCTGAAATTGGACGAAAAAAAGTTTTCTGGACGTGGTTTGTGCTTTTGACGTTGGTCATGGACACACAGTGAGCTGGCTGGAGGCAAGAGGTGTGTCATCCGACCTTACAATTGTGATTGCGGCTCTCCTAACCACAAATAAGATAAAGATCAATATGATCAATATCAATATAGGAAAACACACAACTAGCCAGATCAGTGTCTTGCGGGGGGTGCCTCAGGGAGGCACTTTCCCCTTCGCTGTTCAACCTAGCAATCGATCATTTGTACCGCGAGCTCTGTGATCAGGAGTTGGAGAATAAGTTTGGATATGACCTGAAAAGTGACCAAGAGAGTGTGGTACTCACAGGGTTCGCGGACGATCAGGCTGTAACGGCGCGCGACAGGGGCTCTGCGGAAAGAATAATAAATAGTGGAGCTCTGGAGCTCGCGGAGATTCATTTGGCAATTAATGCAAAGATAAGTGTGGGTATCATATTGGGCAAAGGAGAGCTGCGGTCAACAAAGCTCTCCCTTGAGAATACAGAGCTCATCCAAACGGCAAAAGCCGAGGACACCATCAAATATCTTAGATGTACATTCTCGGGAGAGCTAGTAGTATTTGGGGAAGAGGTGGTGACAAAGTTAAATAATAACCTTGATAAATTGGTGAGTTCATGCCTCCTCAAACCGGAACCAAAGATCAACGTTGTCAACCAGTAGCCTTCTTTCCTCTCTCCAAACTGCTCCCCTTACAAAGATACGTTCTACGATATTGGATGGCATTGGTACCAATATCCGCAGGAGTATCAAGGCCATCATTGGGCTCCCCGCTACCACCTCGTCGGCGATGCTGTACGCACCCAGGAGGTATCGAGGACTGGGTCTGATCCGCTGTCAATGGGAAGCTCCACTACAGCCCATGGTCCATTGCCCAGCGACTGTCGAATGTTCCGGATGCCCTATTCTAGTCTATATTCAGTTACGAAGCCGAAATCGCTGCATGTGCTGATAGACTTGGGGTGGATAGGGGCAATCAAAGTGTGAGAGCTCTACGACAGTCGTTGCGTGAGAATGCTTTCGAAGAATGGGCCAGTTGTAAATGGCAGGGTATCGGTGTTCGCCATTTCAAAGAGACCCCGAAAGCTAATAGATATGTATGTGACAAGTAGGTATTCTTGGGGTCAGAATGGGCGAATGCCCTGAAACTTAATATCAACTACGCACCCCTGCGTGGAGTCCCTGGAGCCAGTGGACAGCAAGGAGAAGTCGGGTCCCTCTGTCGCAAATGCGGCAGAGTATCTGAAAGAAACACCAGCTCATGAGCTGGAAAAATACCCCAACTACTCCCTCCTTATAACACGCCGGCACCACAGGGTCAAAGAAGAATTTATGAAGTTCCTTGTAAGAAAAAACTTCACCTGCTTCGAGGAGGTCTATTGTGTTGACACCGACGGATCCCTAAGATATTCCGATATTGTTGCATTTACAAAAATCGGAGACCCGGCTCTGGTCTTGGATCCGACGGTAAGATTTGAAAGTAATGACCTCGAAAGGTGGAGTGGAAAGTGAAAAAAATGAAATATATGATAAATGCGTCCCTTTCCTTAAGGAAAAATTCCGCGAAACCTTCGGAGAGAGAGAATTCACCGTCAGAGGCCTCTGGTTTGGATTTTAAACACTTCGTTTGTCATATATATAAATTATTGATAGGAATCCAATTGAAGCTATTTAAATACACTACAAGAAATATTCTAATTAGTTTTTTCGTAAGAGTGATAGTTTTCATGATATTACTGAAATTTGTGAATAGATTTCGCTATTACGAAAAATTCCACTTAGATAGATTTCTTGTTTTTCTAACATAATGTTTTGCTTATGACGGCTATTTCAGGGACTATTTGATGTACTGATGTCTTTTAGGACTTAAATTAAAAGTTATTTAATGTCCTAAAAATAAAATTGATATTAGTTTTTTTCGTTGGAGTAGTAGTTTGATTGTATTAAGAACATAAATTGAAAAAAATATTGATTTCTTTTTTTTCTAACAAAATGTTTTGCAGATGTCTATTAGGCCTTAAATTAAAGGTTATTTAACGTCCTAAAAACAAAATTGTTATTAGTTTTTTCGTAGGAGTAGTAGTTTATATTATATTTTCCTTTGAATCTAGGTGTTAGTCTTGTTCTCGTAAAATGTATTTATTTGTTTGTTTTTTGGTAAACTGATCTACTGCTGTGACTATTATTGATGGTCTGATCTCACGTTTCCGTCTAATAATGAATTTGTTTAGCGGGTCACTGAAGAGGATTAGGAAAGTAAATTCAGGAGAGCGAATTTGTTGATCGGGTGAATTAAAAATTGTGAAATGGTGAAATTGAAGGAACAGAAATTGAGAAATTTCCAAAAAAGGATGCCCTTAAATCTTAAGTTAAGAGGCAGGGACTAGAAGTGCTACCGGAGGAGCTGCGAGAGAGGATCGGTTAGACTCAAAACTTATGGAAGAAAATACTGTGAGAGGACTCAATACAGGAGTGGAATGGACGGTGGGTAGCAAGCCAGAAGGGCGCTACTTTGAGAAAATTCTTCCCTACCGTCCTTTCGAGATTGGAGGCTAAATGGGTCCTCCCAGAGTATTGGGTCTCACAGATCCTAACAGGACACGGGGGGTTTCGGGGAAACCTGCAGAGCTTTGGAAAGAACATCGACCCCCAGTGCCCAACGTGCGGAGTTCCTGAAACAGCAGAACACGTAATAATAGATTGATCTGCCATGGAAGGACACCGAGCCAGGCTGTCAAGAATGACTGGCATTTAGGCTCTTGCCGAGTCGGACTTTCCCTGGTTGATGGGAGAAGAGAATTATCCCTTCTTCAGGGAGTTCATTTACGGGTGGAAGGAGGTCGTGGGCCCCACTCATTTCTCGCTGGGAAGGGCTTGACCGCCCAACATCGGCGAGCCACCAGAAGATGAGGAAGCTGACCCGGACTGAGACCAGGAGGGCTGGACCAGCCTGGTAACTGCAGGAAGCATCCAGAGGGATGCAGTGGACAATGTGCAGCTCCATAATTAAGGCGCTAAACCTAGCGCTGGGCTGCACCACAGTAAAAAAAAAAAATTAATTGAATAATTAATAAAAGAATAAAAAAACCCTGAAATTCAGGTCGAAACGTCGGCATAAAATAAATAAATATGGTTTTGTTTATTTATGTTCTTTGCTGACCGCACCCCCCGACAAACTTCTCCAATCATTAATCTACGGTCAACTATCTACCATCAATAAATTCAGATAATATCGATTTCTAGTTTTTCTAACGAAATGATTTGCTTCTAATGGTTATGTCACAGTCAGCGGGCACGGAGTACCGCTATATCCCGCCAGGGGCCAGCACTACAAGCGTCTAAGAAACTGTAATTGTATATAAGTTGATTATTATAAAAATACGATCTGTTGTATAAAATGTATATATGTTAATATGTAATATGTAAGAATGTTAATTATAAAATAAAAAGAGATTGAGCAATAAGATTCTACGGAACGATCTCAAGTAGAGTTAAAAGAGTGAATTCTCAGTGATAACCGATCACATGAGGCCTTCAATTGTCACCGGGATTGATCCATCAGATCAAGGCTTCTCCGGGTCTAGTCATAGCTTTTGTGGCTTACACTCTACTCGAGATAGAGAAGTTTATTGCTAATCTATTCTCTCAAGAGTTGGTTTTTATTATGCTCACCATAGACTATGGCCTATTTCCTCTCCCTTACTCCAACAATCTTAGCCCGTCGGCTTCATCTCCGCAACTAAGATTGTAACCTACTTCCTAACGGTTTCACTGGTCCGTCCGCTTCATCTCGGCAACCAGTGTAATTTCCCGTCTCTCCCCGGCTCTAGTCCGTCCGCTTCATCTCGGCAACTAGAGCTGCACCTAGCCTTATCAGCTTACTGGTCCGTCCGCTTCATCTCGGCAACTAGTAAGCTGACTCCTATCATGACAGTTCTAGTCCGTCCGCTTCATCTCGGCAACTAGAACTGTTACTCTGCCTCAGACTCTCTCACCTAGACCTCCTCTACCTAAGTCAGTGTCCAGGGCTCATCCCCTGGCACGGCCTTCCTTTCTAACCTAATTATGAATACGCCTTGTCGTGGGCCTTCTGTAAAGAGAAATCAGGCTGGAGAAATCGCCTAAGACCAGACAACCCCGACAGTTATATCTCAAGCACTATTAGATGTACAGATGTCTTTTAGGCCTTAAATTAAAGGTTATTTAACATCCTAAAAACCAAATTGTTATTAGTTTTATCGTAGGAGTAGTTGTTGGATTTATATTAAGAACATAAATGAATAAAAAATTGATTTCTTGTTTTTCTAACGAAATGTTTTGCTTATGACGGCTATATCTCAGGGACTATTAGATGTACAGATGTTTGTTAGGCCTTAAATTAAAGGTTATTTAACGTCAAAACAATGTTGTTATTTTTTTTCGTAGGAGTAGTAGTTTTCATGATATTAACAGAATAAATTTAGAAAATGTCGATATCTAGTTTTTCTAACAATATGTTTTGCTTATGTCGATTATATCTTAGGGACTATTAAGGGGCCTCTACATGTTGGCCAAGCCATGGCGAACTCCGACATACGCGAGCATGTGTGGATGGGTGGCTTGGTTGGCCTAGGCTCGTTGCCGATCCGTCGCGAGTCGGTTTTTTGGACACAGATCAAAGGGGTTCGTGAGCGCGCTCGTGTAGCATCTCCAACATTGTTCTTTGTCTAGTTGCAACTGAGAGCTGTTAGGAGGTTAAAGGTGTTTGTTGGTACTTTTTATACTAAGTTTTATATTTAATCTTATTTATTTATATATAATTTCCGTTAATTTTCTTTTTTTTGTAATAAAAATAATACAATCCAAGTGCAATGGTTGAAACCACTAGTACGTCCGCCATGCTTACCTCTCTGAATAACACTGACATGTGGATGGTCCGCTCTTTGTTTACCGAGCATTTGTACAAGCCTCCGATTCGTGGCGAGCGGCCAATATGTAGATCCACCTTTAGATTTACAGATGTCTGTTAGGCCTTAAATTAAAGGTTATTATCGTCCTAAGAGAGATAATTATTATTTTTTTTTTTTTGGTAGGAGTAGTAGGTTTCATAATACTGACAAAATAAATTCAGAGAATGTCGATTTCTCGTTTTTCTGAAAAATGTTTTTGCTTATGATGACTATATCTCTGGGACTATTTGATGTACAGATGTCTGTTAGGCCTTAAATTAAAGATTATTATCGTCCTACGAGAGAAATTTAGGTAATTGTTTCCATCAGCTCCCCCAAAATGGCGGAAGCCCATTTTTTCCGAACGTGAGCATACTGC
>NW_027114857.1:21770-22126 GCF_000696795.3 Halyomorpha halys
AGGGTAATTAATTGTGCAATTTGTTTTTAGTTTGACAGGGGTGCCTCAAATTATTCTTTAGCCTAGTAAGGGTGTTGTGAAATTGTTTTAACCCAGGAAGGGTGCTATGAAAAAAGTTTGGGGACTGCTCGTATACAGCATCAATCTTGTTAATGTTATTAAGAAAAGAAAACTTGAAATTTGGATAGCTTGTAAAGTATACATTTTATGGTATTGTTATAATATATAACTAGCATTTGAAAGATAATTTGACTAACTAAAAAAATACCTAAATTTCACCTTTATTAGCTAAATCTATAGAGATTTAGAAAAATTTCCAGAAACATTCTATATGCTCATTTAAATGATAAGTCGCC
>NW_027114857.1:22176-22531 GCF_000696795.3 Halyomorpha halys
TTTTTTCCCACTAGAGGGAATTTCTACTGGGAAATGGTAGTAGTGAAATCCTCCACTACCTTCCCGCCGCTCCCCTCCTATCAACTTCCTTCCTGTGTTATTTGTTTTTATCTTATTATTTTTCTGTAATTAAGAACTTCTTTGTGAGTACTTATATGAATAAGATATTTATTTAATAGTCTGTCTGACTAGAATAATAAGGTTCTCATGAACTGTAATTTAATAAGAATAAGATATTTATTTTATATGAATGGAATATGGTCCGGGTGCGGTAAAAAAAAACTCAAATAGTAGATAATTATACTATTTTATTGAGCCAACGTTTCGCCCCACGTTGCAGGGCTTCGTCAGGGCT
>NW_027114857.1:28926-29226 GCF_000696795.3 Halyomorpha halys
AAAGTTATTGGGATCAAATGGGATTTCAGGGATGTGAAGAGATGAAAATTCGCATTATAATATTATCGCATTATTATAATGTCGATGTTGAGCTTTTCCTCCAAAATAATGGTGGATTGGTCAAATTTTTGTCGGGAGATTTGTCTAGACTCACTAGTGATGTCAGGTGTTGGCACCATTGGTGGTCCAGGAGTAGTGGTAGAAATTGATGAGGCAAAGTTTGGAAAACAGAAAACTCCTACTAACTCCTTAGTAATAATAAGGACCTGAGTTAATACTTTGTAGTGCTAAGGCAGTTAA
>NW_027114857.1:30786-32881 GCF_000696795.3 Halyomorpha halys
CTAAGTATTATAATTTAGTTCTTCTAACGTATAGTAAATATAAGAAGTAAGTAAACGTATATATTACAAAATATTTATAAGTCAGAACTGCCGCCCAAAATAGTGGTGCATTATAAGCTAACCTTTATCAAAGGGGAAAAGTAGTAAGTGTGTAGGGAAAGAAATGTTCCCTCTTGAAAGGTGGTTAATTTTGTAACCTACCCATAGACGGCTTGGTTCGGAAGTGACAGTACACTCTTGTCTCCAAAAAATAGATCTCCGCCATTTTGGGGGAGCTGATGGAAACAATTACCGAAATTTATTATTATTTTTTTCGGTAGGAGTAGTAGTTTTCATGATATTAACGAAATAAATTCAGAAAATGCCTATTCTCTTTTTTTCAAAATGTTTTGCTTATAATGGCTATATCTCAGGGCTATTAGATGTACAGAAATCTGTTAGGCCTTAAATTAAAATCAATTAACTTCCTAAAAACTATGTTATTATTAGTTTTATCGTCGGAGTAGTAGTTTTCATGATATTAACAAAATAAATTCAGAATATGTCTATCTCTTTTAGACATCTGTTATTTATTATTGTTTTGTACATTAACTGTAATTTTTTATTATATAATGTTATATCTTTCTTATATTACTTTTTTCTAAGGGTTTTTAATAATTTTATTTGGTACTTAAGTTATTAGCGTTCTATTATATTTATGTTAACTCTTATTTGGCAAATAAGCACAAGAAACTATTCTGTATCTATTTGCTTATTTACTTTCTTATACCTTCAATCACACTTACCTTCCTTCTGTAAGGTTTTTTATTTTCATTAGAAAGATATATACATATGTTATAGGTATATGTATGTAGGTATATACTTTTTATAAACCTATAACACAGTATATTTACTAACTTCATGTGCATGTTACGAAAAAAATCTCTAGTTCCATTTGTATGGTTTGCCCTTCTATCTGTACTTTGTTATGCTTAATTTAAATCAACTGTAATTTGTATGACTGTACCTGTATGTATCTGCTCATAATTGAAATTATTCCCTAGTGATAACAAATTTATGATATTTTTAGGATTATGTTGCATTAACTAATTTAATGATGTATTATATCATTGGTTCCTAATGATGAGATTAAGTCATACTCAGTATTAATTTTAAATATAATTTTATTGATTCTAGTTAAAACCTTCTTTCATATTTATGTTTCATCTTATTGGCTAAATAATTAAAATTAAGGTATATTAACTTATTTCTATCCCTTTTACTTACTTCATATATCATTTCCTTCTCTGTAATTATATTAATATTTTAGTTTTAATAGTATTGATAGTAATTTATTAAAGAGAAGATAATATAAAATTTATAAATATCTTAAATTATATTTTTGTAATTAGCTGATGTTTCAAGGCTATGGCCTCCATCTTCAAAATTTACCTTCATAAATTGGACATTTACTAGAACTAAGATTACATATTTATATGGGTATCTGATTCTAAAGTGCATAAAATAAAATATAGAAACATAACGAAAAATGTTTTTAACTCATTACGGAGGTCTGTTGTAATATGAAGTATATATTACAAGACTTTCCAATAAATTTTGATGGTAGATAAAGTAACCAGTTATTGTCATTTTTTTTTTTTCATTCTGTTAATTGTGTATGTATGTTGTATTATATTGCATGTGTATGAATGTTGTATTGTATTGCCTTTGATTCTACATTTTTTTATGAAGAAACAAAATATAAAATATTACCCTAATTAAAGTTTATTTAAATGAAAACCTATTTTATTATAGCCCATACAATTTGCATTTGAAAAAATATGATCTATATATTTAATAGAGTGTCTCTCTATGAAAATATACAGCTCTTTATGTTAATATTAAGAGAAAATTTGGTATTTAAGTAACTTATCCTGACAAACTATAAAATAAATATCTTATTCTTATTAAATTACAGCTCAAGAGAAACTTATTGTTCTAGTCTGATTAACTATTAAACGATTTTCTTTTCTTATTAAAAGTATACCATATAAAATAAATGCTTCCGAAACATTTTCAGGTTACAGATTCTTAAGTATTATAATTTAGTTCTTCT
>NW_027114857.1:38676-46883 GCF_000696795.3 Halyomorpha halys
AAACAAAACCATATTTATTTATTTTATGCCGACGTTTCGACCTGAGTTTCAGGTCTTCATCAGGGGTTATGGCATAGAAGGTAGGCCTGCAACTCTACAAACAGGCGTAGAGTTGCAGGCCTTCCTTCTATTTACTATCCTCCCAGGCCCTTCTCCAATTTAGTGGCAGTCCTGTATCACTTTTGAAATATTTACTTGCTTGTCTAGCACATACTACTTTAAAGAAACACCTTCTTATATTACAATAGTAAAATAGTACAACTTGGAACATTCTCTTTCATTAAATCATTCCTTTGATTTCAACAAAACGTCTATACTTGCTACAGTTCATAACCATGACAAAAGGCTCATCTCTGAAAGCCTCTATATCCAATTAGAACCTTCTTCCGTCAATTTAAAAAACGATAAGAACAACTTATCATTAACATATTCACAAATAGGTAATTTATTAAAAAAGTAATTTTCACATTTTTATTTTTTCATTTTTTTTTTTTTTTTTTTTTATAAATTCATTTTATATTTTCCGGCCACTTTTTAACGTATTATTTCACTTTTAAACTTTTTCTTACACATTTGTCGTCCCCCTCTTATACTACGTTTCCTCTTTTTAACTGTCGTTAAATACCCATGATACTGTCATCTTCCGGTACTTTGTTATTTGGTAATTCGTTGGTTCGTATATATTTTTAACTCTTCCAATAACCATTTGTCGTCACCCTCTCACACGCTTTCTTCCTAAATATTTTCTACTTTTTATTTTTTATTTTTACCCTCTCTTAACGTTTCCTCTAAAAAAACAACAAAAAAAAACACTTAGTCATTCTTGTAACAGCTTTTTTAATTCAGAGTTTGGCCATCATTAGCGCAGTATCCATTAGGCGTTTGATTTTCCAGCTAACAGGTTCGTTTTTATTCTTTTTTGTTTTCTTTCCCCTTTCTTTATTTTACTCTTACCCCTTATTTTCTCCACTTTTATCCATTCTCCTTACCCACGTTATAAGTTTTGTTCACTATATTATTATTGGTGTTTTCAGAATTTTTTTTTTTCTATTATTTCTTGGTATACTTTACTTATATTTTGCCCCTTTATCAATTATTATTGTTACCTATATTTTCTTCCTCTCAATTTTCATTTTCTTTCCATATTTCAATTTTTAAATTATTAATAAATAATATGTTCATACTTCTTTACATTATATAACTTCATTTTTATTTCATTTCCTTAATTATGTTATTTTACCCACTTTTTCAATTACCTATGTATACATTTTATTTCCCGCTTCTCTCATCACTTCATTTTATTAATTCTATTTTGTAAAATTATTCATTTTATGTTATTCTGTTTATACTTTCTTTTTTATTTTTTATACTTGTTGTGGTTGTTATCTTGTTCTGTTTTTAGCCCTGAAGAAGGCTAGAAACTCTAGCCGAAATGGCACAATAAAATAGGTTAATACAACTTATTTGTGTTTATCTTTGACCGCACCCCAACCATCTCCTCCTCGTTGGTCATCCATGGTCAACTATCTCTCATAATTAAAATAGTACAAGTAAACATAAGAGGAGCTTTTTATTTGGAGAAGGTTGCATATTCATATCAGTGGAAGAGGATGAAAAAACTTAGTTGTTAATGTCTCTTATATTTAAAGGGAAACAGAAAATGTTATGAAAATTAAATTTTCATCATATAGAGGTGTTTTTTTTAAGTATTATGTACTAGACTAGTGATAAAGTATCCAGTGTAAAAAAAGGTCATTTCACATAACTTCAAAGCTGAAATTGTTCCTCACTGTAAACTTTTTATCTAGGAATGTTTTCTTAATCAATATTATCATTAAATGCTTCATCTTCACTTTCACTACTAATTAATAAATCTTCCATCATTTCTTGAAAAAGTAACAAAACAAAACTTATATTAACAACACTAACACTATTATAAACTCTAAAACACAACACAACTATTAACCTTATGCACTGTTAACTCGTACATCATATCAAGGAAAGATTATATTACAAGATTATATCTTAGAAACTAATAGATGTACAAGTGTCTCTGAGCCTGTCTCCCTCAAATCGAAGCCTGTAAAATGAATCGCAAAGTAGTTTATAATCACAAACTTAGTAGTAATGTAGTTTCCAAAATAAATTCTTTAATGTTGATTTTCCGTTATTTGAAAAAAAAAATTTGATCATTGAACATCTGTTTCTCTGGAAGTATTAAATGTACAGATGTCTGTTAGCATTCAGATTGAAACTCATTAAAGACACTAAAAAGTAGATTATAGATTTTTTTTCATAGTGCTGGTAGTTTCCATGATATTAGCCAAAATTAATTTACAAAATGTTGTTTATTCTTTAAAAATAAAAAAAATTAATCAGTTCGGTAACATAAAATTGGGGCAGAAAATAAGACAAATTTATGTAAAAAATTTTATAGTCAACCTATAAAATTTGATTCTGAGTGATCCAAGATTGTAGATGTTCATATTTCTGGTCTATACTGTCTTGCTTTTAGCCGGAACAATCAAAAACTTTCTTATAACCAGTAAGATTTTTTTCCTTGGACTCCCAAGGTAGATTAATATAGGCTCCACAACTTATTAAAAAAGCAGCATTACGAAACTTTTTGCATGCATGGCCCCTTTTTCTTGCATAATTTGACTGAACTATATCAAAGGAAACAAACTATATATTTCAGTGGAAATGCTTATAGTGAGTAGTAAATGCAGTACTAAGATAGGTTTGGTGATAGAGCACTGCATAGAGAGTTAAAAATTTTTGTTTATTATTGTGGTCTAGGTAGCGATCGAATGCCCTCAGCATAGTTCAGGTCAAATCATGAACATGTGATGATTGTTTGGAGTAAGCTTTTCCAGTGTTTTTTACTTCTCATACCTGTCTGTTCTTGTTGTTAATCTTTTAAATTTGAACATATACAATGGCTTATTGTATATTTCCTCATATTTTACTAAAGTTTTGGTAAAATGATTTTTCTCTCCCAATGGAAATAGAAGGTAAATAAACAAATTATTTTCTGATATTGGTTCAATACAGTGTAGTATTTATTATCATTATTATTGAATATATCAATTATAAAATGGATAAACACAATCTACAATGAATAAAAATAATCTATTGTATCCATATGAATGGCAATAAAACTTGATGAAGTTTTTTATAGATGTGATCATAGCCACCCTGAATGAGGAAAAATGAATTTCTGTTGCATATATTTAATAGTATTATAATTCTGAGTTTTAAAGTAAATTTTCAAAGGCATGAAGAAAGTTTAAATCAGTCCCTGATGGATCTTATAATCTTCATTTATTAAGTCTTGTAATTATGTTACTTTCACTTATTTACAAATAGTTTTACTATTTATATTTTTCTGAATTTAAAGGTTTTATAAAGAGGGAATCAAAAGCTTGTTGAAAGTTGATTGATAGATGTGAAATAGCACCAAGTTTTTTTTTTTTACCCAAAAGCTGATACATTTTATATGTTAACTATCAGGTATATAAGTTCATATGACTAGCTATTGAAATGAATATACTAGCAATACCTGTTAGCTGCTTAGTGTCAATCAGGTATTTCATGCAAGGTACTGTGTTATTATGTATTTTTCATTTCAGGAGTTACTACATTCAGTTGAGGCAGAAAAGAAGTTTACAGCCCTTTCACGCCCAGAAAAATCAAATAATAGAAAACCTAGGAGGAAACAGATGAATAAAAAAGACATAGATAAAACTACTCATGAAGGACCATTTCAAGATCTGATTGTTCATGTTAGCAGTGACTCTGATGGACCTCCAAAACGACCAGTCAAGTATTCTTTAAAATGTCCTTCAAGTTTACCTCAAGTTGTTCCTGTTAGTGCTGTAACAGTTTGTGATGAGGTATATTTTAAAATTATTATCATCTTGAAATATCTCATATTTAATATATCTATTTTTGGTATATAACCTACAACTATATTTCATAAAATAAAATTGAAAATCTATTTTTATAGTGATAGTTTGACTTAAGAAGTCAATACTTCCCATGTACATCTAGAAAACTTAAGTTAGAATTCAGTCTGTGTTAAAAGCGTATATAAGAACTCTCATCAGGCTCTAAAACCTCAAATCCTGCTACTGAATGATAAAACATTTGTGATGGTCTAAATGGGTTTGTCGAGGTGGCTTATTCTCTTGACTATTCTGCTTGTCCAGAAGGCCTCGACAATGCGTGTTCAGTTATACAAGGTAAGGTAGTTGACAAGGAAGATGACTAGATAGAATGAGACTAACGGGTGATACCCATTATATCTCGGAGGATGGTAACCTCATCTTACCGGGTACTATTTCGACAAACACGTGGGAGAAATGCAGACCTGGAGGGTAGCTAGCTACCAGAGTCATGTAGGAAGGTGCTTTCATCCTGCCAGGTACACTATTCTGACAGAGGAGGTATGTAAGCTTGTAGGGTAGCTAGCCGCCGGAGCTTACGAAGGGATAACAGGTAGAGGAGAGAGAGATCATGTCAAGAGTGGACAAAAAATAACAACTATTTAGAAATCAAAATTGGCTATAAACCGAAACTATCTCAAGTAGAGGTTTTGGATCTGTGTTCTTCTGTGATCTGTTAGGGATTTTTTTTTTTTTTTTTTTCGTACCCTCCTAAAATTTAAATTAGTTTCTTATGTGTACATATGGTGAGGTGTGCCATATGTACAGCTGGCTTTTTTTGATACCTTTGATTACCTTTAGGTATTATAAGGTAGGAGAAAGTCTTAATTAATGATGTAGGCTTGATTGGCTTACACCAGTAGATTATTGGAGCGGGGAGGGGCCGTTCCGCTGGAATCTGTTAGGGGTTCTTTAAGACCCTTATTTATAGGCCTAGTGCATACGGCTGTGACCGAGAAGCGGTCTTATCATATTGGCTTGAGGTAGTTTTGTGCTTTGTTTTGGCATCATTTATTTATTATTTTATCGACATTGCTAAGTAATATGTATAAAAATTAATAATATGATTTTATAAAATACAATTATATATAAATATGAGAGCTTCAGTGAGGCTCCAGGTACTGCGCTCTGGTGGATTGTAGTCGAACTTTTTGCTCCCCTCGCTACAGGTTAATCAGTGATATTTCTTTCCATTAGACTCTAATAATGAATACTTTTCTAGGCATGGATTGAACAGGTATTCCCATTATTTTATCTTGGTGGACCTCATTATGTGTCAACATCTTTAATTCAGCTGCAGTAAATTTTTTAAGTTGACTATATGTTTTTGTGAAAAATAACTAGTAATCCTATAACTTTTATGTTTTTACTATAATGAGGTTAATGGCTGAAAAATATTTTCTCATATTGTAGTAACAAATTTTACCTATGTAATAAGTTGCCAGATATTTGTGGCTTTGAACATATGGCTATTGTGAGAAATAACCTATATAATAAAATGTCCTTAACATAATTATTTGTTAGTTAGTCATTATTTTTTCCTAAAAAATTATTTTATTTTATTTTAATATGGGATGAATATTATTACTATCAATTAATACAATGTATTCCATTATGTAATGTTTCAGTTATTACGTTTTTTTTCAGCAAGGGGTTTATTAACTTTTATCTTACCTCTATTCATGTTTACTAGTGGAAGGTTTTTTTTCTTAATATATCAGTTATTGTGAAACTACTTCTTTCTTATAAATTATTTATTCTATTATCATATTAACTCAACGTTTCAGGGTATTTAACTTAGATATTCCCCGGAGTAAAAGTTGGGAGATATTTCCCAAATTAATTATTATGCTGGTAAGCTGGTTTAAATAAAGAATTACTTGTGATTTGCTGGTAATGATGGAGTGGACTGTATTTATAATAAATTGATATCATGCTTTTCAAATGAAATAACCTCTATTCTCTTTTAAGCTTTCTGAAACAATTTGTTATATGATTTGAACAAAAGTGGTTACAATATATGTTAGTTTGTTAGTTATAAATTTGATTTCATTACATTGATTGATAAAAGTATGACACTTTACTTGGTTGAGATATTCTTGGAGCTTGAAGGTTGGTTCTGGTGTGAATGTTAAGATGGAAGAAGGGTTCTTTCTTGTTTCTTTCTCCCCATCCCTCTGCTGCCGTCGCCTCTCTCGCCTGGGTGTGCATTTTTACTCCCTCATGACCCTTATCAGAAGAGACCTTGAAATGTTCTATCTCTTTCTTCCCCTGCACAGGTCAAAATGGCTACTCTATTGGTTCTGACCCCTTTGTTTTGGGGACCTAGATGGCTCCAGGCCTTATACCGCTTATCTTTGCCACTTGATGGCATCATGAATTTCTGTTCAGAAGTGAGGGGGCGCCTTGCTTAAACAAACCGCCCGTCTAAATTAAGCTAGGCTAATTTATAATAAACAAAATGTGGAGTACATGTAAACAGGACTCGATTTTACAGGTTTAAAGATTAGAGGTTTTTCAAAATGAAAGTAATCTGACCAGCATAGAAAAAAAAAAAGTTTGGAATGTATTGCTGGAGCATAAGCTATAGGAAACAAACTTTAATTATTAATGATCAAACATAATAATTAAGTTTATGTATAGAAATAAATTCTATAACCCATACATAAAAAAAAAATACGAAATAGTAAACGTTGCTACGTAAATTAAGAAAGTAAATGCACACCCTAAGGGCATGTAACAAAGCAAATTCAATGTAAATAACTAACTGAATAAAACTACAAAATAAAGTTTCACCTCTTAGAAACCTGTGGTGAAAAGAGCTGTTTACAACCTATATAGTAACAGTAATAATGTTTATGATTAATTCTTATATTAACAACAGAAAATTACAAGAAAAATACCCAGACAACTGCATATATCTACCAAAGTTTTAGTCCATTGAAAATCTATAGTCATCTGTCAGCAGGTTTTCTAAGTTTTGATATCACGTGCAATGATGTTATAGCTAAACGTTCTTCTAACTGCTCCAAGTCTACCTGAAGCTGGATCTGCTCTGCATGGCATGGTTGAGTACCTAAAACTTCGGCTGATGATTTTGTGCCACCCACCAAGATAATTCCAACCTCGTCCAGCAATAGAAGCAGTGGTGTAAGTTCCTTGGTCAAAATCGTTTTCATACAAAAGGAGATGAAGCTCAGGTTCACACTGTAACAAAACATGTTGCCTGGATTTTGGTCATTAGAAGGTTATTGTAAAAACATACTATTAAGGGGTGGTCCCGATATAATATAGCAGTTAAGACTTGCAGATAGCGGTGCTTTATCTTCTGAATTGGGGAAAGCAGTTATACATTGTTATTGAAGTTTTGAAGAGTTCATTTGAGTTGCTGAATGAGTCCTTTGGTGGACTGAATATCTGAATAAATAACCAGAGGTGGGGTAACAGCAGATGTTATTGCTACTGAAACAGTCTGTTGAGACTGTCTGGCTAGTGAAAATGAACTTAGTTGAGGATATGGATAAGGAACTGGAGAGTCCTTTTGTGTTTGAATACTTCCATGTTCATGGCTGATGGAAATAGTGTTGCGATGGATGATATCAATTTTGGTTCCATTCTGAACATTTTCCATGTTGGTTTGCCCACTGGTTTGATCAGGAGTGATTTTAAGGATCTGAGGTGGTGTTATTAGAATTTCTTAATTACAGTGGGCAGAGTAAAATTATCCAAATTGTCTATGCTAAGTTGAGCTTCAAACTCACTTCTTCCATTGGCATTAGGTATTCTATTTTTGGATGCTAACATATTATCTGACTACTTTGTTCTTGGAGCTGATAGGTTTTACTTTTGTTTGTTTATCCTCTGAAGTACACAGCATATTTGAAAATGAAGTCACTTGATCTCCAATCCCAATTTTTCTATTCTTTTATTTTATTTTTATTCCAGATCGGCCTGGTGGGGCTTACATGGTTGATATAACTTATATTATATATATTTTTTAACAGTTGATTATGAGGGGGTATAGTCATACAAATGACACTCTTAACTATATAATGTTGAAAAGAAAAAAAAATAATAATAATAATAATTAAATAGAGGTAGTGTGACTATGAATTAATTTTATATTTATTAAAAATTTATAGAAGAATGTTCTGCACCAGTCAGGGCTTCAGTCTTCGGGTTGAGGTGGGTTTTTCAGGTTGTAGGTCACTGCTCCTTTAACTGTCGGCAACTGGGAGTGGAACTTCATGAACCGTTTTT
>NW_027114857.1:47108-51682 GCF_000696795.3 Halyomorpha halys
AGTGGCCTGAGGATTGTTTTAAATATAAGAACAGTTGTTTCTGGTTTTAGTTTGGAATTTCTGTTTAGGGTAGGATATAGGACTGCTAACCTAGAATAAGTTTGAGTTAGTTTGATGTTTATATGGTGATTCCAGGTAAGGTGGTGATCTAGGTGAATTCCCAGGTATCTTACTGTTTCACTGGCAGGATTCCATTTCACATTTTTACCTTTGAGGATTAGATCCGGTGGATCTGGTGGGTGTCGAAGAGTAAAAACTTTTGAGTTGCATTTTTCAATGTTCAATAGAGTGAAACATCCATTTAGTGAAATATTGTTCTAAATCATTAAGATGACTTTGCAAAGTGTTTCTAGCTATTATTATGTCATCATGTTGAGAGAACACAGCTGTATCGTAAGTAAACATAGCTATGGAGGTGTGTGTGGACTGGAGGATGTCGTGAAGGTAAAAGTTGAACAAAATGGGAGAAAGGACTGAACCTTGTGGAGTACCCGCATGGATTTATCTAAAGATTGAATTTTTGTTATTAATTCTGACTGAAAATGTTCTACCATTGAGGAATGAGCTCAGAATATAGTATAGGTATTTTGGAGTGCCTGCTTTCTTTAGTTTATATAGGAGACCTCGATGCCAGACCTTATCGAATGCTTGTTGGAAATTTAAGAATGCTACCAGGGTGTCTTTTTTTCGAATCCGCTAATTATAAATTCCGATAGTCTTGCCAGTTGGTGAGAAGTGGAATGACTGTATTGATAACTGAATTGAAAATCAGGAATTATTTCGATGCTTTGAAAAAAAGAATTAAGATGTTTTTTTATAACTGATTCCAGTATTTTCCAAAAATGGGTAATAAACTGATAAGTCTATAGCTGCTGATTTGTTTAGTGTTCTTACCAGGCTTGTGAATTACTATGAGTTCGGCTTTCTTCCATGTATCCGGAAAGTATCCAGTACGAAGGCAACTGTTAAAAATTGACATGAAAAAAATGACAGCTTTCCTGGTTGACATTTTGATTGCTATGACTAAGATCAAATCATGGCCAGGACTTTTCTTTATCTTCAGCTTTTTAATCAGGTCCTGGATTTCTTTTGGGGATGTGAATTTAGGTGGGAGTTCAACTGTTGCGAGGGGGAGATTTACATACTTGTCAATTTGATCAGTGACTAAATTCGGATGTATTTCTGTGTTGGAGAATGTTTTCTCAAAGAACTTGGCGAACACTTCAGCTTTTTTGGCGTCACTGGTGATGAATTCATCATTGTCTACTAGACTTGAAATTTTTTCATGTTTATTCAAGAGACGTCGCGTAGCCTTCCATAATGAATGGTCCTTTGGGTCTAAATTTTCCACATATCCCTGATATTTAGAATACGCCCATTCATCCAGATCCTTTTTAGTTTCCTGTTTGAGGTGGTTCCATTTATTTTTGTGAACAGGGTTTCTAGTGCGCATCCACTGTCTCCTTGCATGATTTTTTTCTTTAATTTTTAGCAGTATCGATTTTGGGAAGCTGAATTTTTCTATTCAAAGACAGATGTCTCACAGTTTGTTGCTATTGGTGATCCCTGTAATTGACAAACTCAGCAGTGGTAGCTTCGCCCGCAGCTGTAACTTGTGGAAATCCCATTTGCTCATGTTGTTGCAATGTGCTTTTTTGAGAATGTGCAACTGGTATCGTATTCGCCTTAGGTGTACTAGACGCTGTAAATATTCTTGGTGAAACAGTTGAAGTTTCCTGAGGATGGGTGTGTGCAGCTGCATCTGTGTCACAATAAGGTGTGGTGGTTGACATTGCGGATCTTGGAGACATCTGAAAAGATAACTCCGGTAAAGGAGCTCTAAACTGATGACTGATGCCTTGTGAGTGAAATTTTGAATGTTTGGTCAATATATCATTGGCTACCTCAACATCAATAGGCCTAGACAAGCTTTGCTGAAAACCTTGCTGTGCTCCTGTTGATTCAAGATGTGATAACACATTTGAGCTGGTTTGAGATGAAGTATTAGAGTTAGCTGGCATTTGTTGATTCTCAGAAGAATATTACTTGTGACAAGAGAGCCGTGGCTGAGATTGTTGATGAATAGTGCTACTACTATAGCCTTCATAATTTTTTTTAGAACTAGCATACAGCCTGTTTGAGTGATGTTGCTGATTTCCTTTATACATAGTTCCTATATTTTGATGAATCATAGGATTTGTTGAGCCTTGTTAAGTAACAGGACTTAGTTAAATAAGTAATTATGAGTGATTATAAACAATACTGATTTAATGTATTAATTTACTAACAATGAAATTATTAATGATGTAAAATATCAATGATAAATAAATAATCTTTATGATTGAATTAAATACCTGGTTCCATTTTTGTGTACATATTACATGAAGACACAATAATTATGGTTATATATACAACTAATCTGATTAAATACATTCATAATTTGTGAGTAAAATACATGGTTCTTGAATAAGGTTGTAAGTAATTGTTGTTTTTTATAATGCTAATTATTGGCATTCACTATGAGTCTGAATTCAAATTAATACACCGTTAATAATGATTGCTTTAAGTTTGTAACTCAGTAAACTTTTCACTATACTTTAATTATATAACCTTAAAATCACAAACAATGAGTTAGCCATGCTCATATGAATTAAAATTGGCTTAAATGAATTTTTCATAACAATTTTAATGTAATTCAAAGTTGACGATCAGTTACAACTTTATGTTTGTTCACCTAGTTTGTTATAGTTAATGGTATAAACATAGCTGAAATTACCATATCCAATGGTTTGTTAGGAATACATTAATTGATAAGAATATAGTGACTTATTATATCATTTTGTCACAAAGGAGAAACAAACCTTTGAAGTATGTACATGATAACATTATGCAAACAATGGAATTATACTGAAACAAATTAGGCTTTACAGAAAAGATTCTAACAAACCTTTATTAAGTTGAAATAAAAAAAAAAAATTATCTGGAACATATGTCCCCTAAAAATAAATACATGGTTCATTTATTAAGATTTTTATCTGGCAAGCATTTACAAGTTTTCAGATAGTAAGATGAAATTACATTGGTATATTGGCTTTACTACTGTTTATAATGTTAATGAATATATGCCTATTTATTTGATTACTATGATGCGAAAGTTTGGTTATATAATAAGTGGAGGAATAGGTTTTGTTTAAAGGAAAGAATGGATGAGGACTGGCGAATGGAGATGGGAAGAGAATTCCAGAAGGAGGTTCCATGTATGATGAAGGATTTGCTAAAGGTGGTTCTATAGGATGGCATATATAAATCAATCGGTTGGGATCTGGTGGTTAATGAGTGGATGGATGAACAAAGATTGAGGAGATCTAGGATATAGGTAGATTTTTTGATTTTAAGAACTTGGAATAGGAAAACACCAAGGAGGTATTGCCTTCAGGAGGTTGGATAGAGTCACTTCAACTTGGTGTACCAGTGGAAGACTTGAGAGCGCCTTGTGAACCCAAAGATAAATCTTACAAAGCAATTCATGAGTCTCTTCAGTCTCAACTCTAGTCCTGCAGATAGCCCTCCTGATATGTATGAGAGGCACCAGCTGGAGTTTTTTAACTTAAAATAATTTCTTTTGTCGGCATGCCAAAGATACCGCCAAAAAAAAGGACCTAGGCAAAAATCCGTCGGCAACAGATCTAAAGAAATGTACAAAGATATATAGATAACAGAGGGTATACACCCTCTGGGAACCGTTAACCGTGTAGGCAGAGTTAAACAAACAAACAGCCCTTATCTTGCACGTGGCCAGTTTAGACATTAGAAAGTACAGAGAAATAGCCGCCGTAATTGATAACAAATAAACACCCCTTATCTCACGCGGGCCTCTCTAAAAACCTCGGGAAACATAAAGTAACATAAAGAAGAAACTTTTAAAGGTGAAAGGTAGGACTTTCGTCGAAGATCATTGGACCTTCTCACCCCCTCTGAAAATAGAGGAACCAATCAGAGGAAGGAAATCAAAAGAAGGAGGAGTCAGAGGGAGCAGTCAGGGTAGAGGACACAGTCGGACCCGGGGTTGAAGGAAGACAAGTTGAGGGAAGCTGAGAGAAGAGAACAGTCTGACAGAGGAAGACAGTCTGGAAGATCATCGGCAGCCGGGAGGCCATATGGACGCTGTTCCGCGACAACCGCCAAGCTGACAGATGTACCGAAACAAGTAAGACCTTTTCTGATGTAATTAGAATGGCAGTAGTAGAATTAATAACTTGGAGTCAGTATAAATATCAAAGATCCCTACTGGTACTTCTCAATTCATAATCTTATAATTAAAGTATAAGGGAACAAGTTTACCATGCGCTCTCATAATAGTATTCTTGATAATGTATATATAATTGTAAATATAAAACATGTAACAAGGACTTTACTTTATAATTAATAATCCCTGCATGCCACCTCATATATATATATATATATATAGCATAGTAAATTGGTGAACACGATACCGTTGGAAAGGAACTCCAATGATTAATTATGATATTCATATCTAGCATACCACGGCGGGGGTTTTCAGATGGTGTCTAGTG
>NW_027114857.1:51732-56995 GCF_000696795.3 Halyomorpha halys
GGGGGTTTTCAGATGGTGTCTAGTGGTTGAATTAAATATAGCGCATCCCCTTTCAGTCAGTTTCCATCAGGAACTGATATAAATACATAATATAAATATATAAATACAGATACATAATATAAATACATTAATAGATAAATAAACTTTTAATATAATACCTGTACGAGGAACCCCTAGTCGGGCTTAGAAACCCCGAAGCCCCGTACACGGCACTCCATAGACCAAGGAACCATAGTCAAAGTGGGGGAAGACAAGAGAGGATACTAGGAGCTGACGGGTGTTCTGAGGAATGGAATTACGGAATCTTAGGAATTGTTTGAGTACAATTATGGATCTGCGTTTGATTTGGGAAATGTGATTATTCTAGGAGAGGTGTTGGTCAAAGGTGACTCCAAGGTTTTTTATTGTAGGATAGAAGTGAATTGGTTGGTCGTTAAGGAAGAGTAGAGGACAGTAAGGGAGGGAATGAAGGAGGTGCTTGGATCCAATAAGAATGGCCTTGGTTTTTTCAACATTCAGCTTCAAATCATTGTTAAACACCCATGCGTTAATGCTGTCAATATCTTCTTGTATCTTTTGGATGGCCTCAAGCATCTCGGAGGGATGGAAGGACAGATAGATTTGGAGATCGTCTGAATATAGGTGGTATTGTGTGTAGTGAATAGAATCAGGAAGATCATTGATATAAATGGAGAAAAGGGTTAGTGAAAGTGAGGACCCCTGAGGAACACCTTGTGACAGGAAAATGTTTATTTTGAGACCTAGTTCCTTTTAGTAGAGTAGATTTTATCAATGTAGTTGTATTTAGTTTTATAGCTTCCTCGTTATCATCCAATAATTCCAAATCATCAGCATATCCAAGTACCCGCTTTTTTACCACCTGAAGTTAAACCATTTTCGGTATGCATCACATTTCTAATAACATATTCTAGAGCTAAATTGAATAAGATAGGTGATTGAGAATCGCATTTTTCTAAATAAAAAATAGATAATGAGTAATAAAAAAACAAAACAACAATAGTATGATTAAACTTAAGAATAAATATTTAGTATGGCATAAAATTATGTATAATTAAGGTATTTTTAAGTATAATTGTAAGGATTAAGTATTAAAGGTGGGAAGATGGTTAGTTACACAGCATATTCCAGAGAATCAAGCAATTTGGGCTAAAATTATCGTTGGGGGAGGAAGAAATAAATTTTTTGGGCCACACGATTTCAAGGGAAGGAGTTAAACCCGACGCGGATAAAGTTGCAGCCATGCAGAAGATGGCAGTGCCTAGGGATGTGAAGGGAGTTCGGAGGTTGCTGGGAACTTTAAATTATTACTGGAGATTTGTGCCAGAAATGGCTGAGTATCTCATTCCACTCAGCAATCTTCTGAAGAAAGGCAGAAAGGTGATCATCATTCCGATGGTGGAAGACAATATCAGGCGACGCTTGGAGAAGCTGCAGCAGGAGCCGGTGCTTGCTTTCCCAGACTTCAACAATTCAATGTCATAACAGACATGATTGAGTTTGAGTCGGGAGTGATGTTGTCTTAGGATGGTGAAGGGGGAGATCGCTCAGTGGCGTATGCCAATAGGCACCTAACAAAGGCAGAGACCTAATACAGTGCGTTGGAACGAGAGGATAGTGTGGGCTGTTGACCACTTTAGACCTTATGTGTTTGGTAGAAGGTTTAAGGTATACACTGACCACAGGCCTCTCCAATGGGTGGGAAAGTTGAAGAAGTCTTCTGCTAGGATTACCTGTTTGAAGGAACTCCTCGCACAGTATAACATGGAAATAATATAAAAACTAGGAAAAGAAAATGTGGTAGCCGATTGGCTGTCTCGAGCAATTACAGTATATGCAGTAGAAAAGGAGACCAGAGAACTAGGAGGAGAGGTGAGAGTGGACACCGGGAGAGGAAGAAGAACAGAATGTGGCATAGGAAGATTCTAGGGAGGAATCTTTGTCTAACAAGAGCTCAGAAGAAGGAAGACCAGTATATAGCAAGTATGGGATGAGCAATATCATGATGATTTGGTCGCAGCCAGGCGTGAAGAATTACCAGATCAGTAGAACCTTGAATAATGCTTCGACCCTAGAGAAAAGTTTCACCTGTACTTTAGGAATGAAACCATTTGGGAGAAGATCAACTGGCAATGGCATGATGAATGCATAGGAATGGACAGGACATTTGCCCGATGCAAGCTGATGGTGGAAACCCTTGGGAGGACAAACACCAGAGAGAGGTGACTGTAGCATATCATATGGGCAAGACAAATCACCGCGAAATCTCAGAGACACTGCAAGCGTTAAAGAGAAGTTACTTTTGGTGGGGGATGAAGAAGACAGTCACAGAAGTTGTAGGAAATTGCAAAGTTTATCTAAGCACGAAATATGACAGAAACCCACTAAAAGGGAGACAAGAAGAAACACATACCCCAGATGAACTGCTCAATGATCTGCAGATGATACTTTCAAATGGAAAGGATTTAAATGGATAACCATAATTGATCTCTCCTCTAAGGTGGCAATGGGGCACCAGGTGCAGGAAATGTCGTCAGAAGCAGTGCTGGCTGCTCTCTAAATGTGGTTTCAATTTTACGGGGTTCCGGAGCGCATCTCTTCAGATTCAGGCAGATAATTCAACACGCCATGATTTCGAACAGAAATGAAGGACATTGATGTGACATGGCACCTCAACACAACAGGACACCCCAAGAGTAGAGGAGGCATAGAGCAGCTTCATGGCACGTTGAGTGACCATCGTCGCTTATATCAAATCGGCAAGTGATTGGAACTGGATATAGCAATGCCTAAGGCTATAGTGGCTTATAATCATTGGGTACACACCGTTACAGGGTTTTCACCATTTGAGATCCTCTTTGGGCTTTGAGGACACCAGCGGGACTATAATAGTATAGCAGTGGACAATGAGGAGATACACAATAATGTTGCTCGAAGAAAGTTATGGGAGAGGGCACGAGGAAGAATGGAAAAGGAAAAAACCAGGAGGGTGGCACGCGAGAATTAAAGGTCACAGACAGGATGGGAGCGATCAAAATTGGGATGATCGTATATTGAAAGTTAGGATCTAACAGGGGTTAAGAGATACAGCAATACGAGGGTCCATTCAGGGCGATAATTATAAGAAACATAATTGTTCCAGTAGAAAGTATTAGAAAACCCAAAAAGCGGAGAAATGTCCATATTGAAGAATTAAAACTTCCTGCAATGATAATATAAAAACTGGAGTGTTCTCATACTGCCAGCCGCCACTAGATTAGATTACAGAAAATTTAGTTATTTATTCTATTTATTTTTGTTTTAAGATTGTTTTTGACTTTTGTAATTACTGTCTTTCATTTACTACATGACAATTTGTTTTATTTTATTCTTAGATTTAAATTATGTATTAATCATTTATTTCTGGGAGCTTGTGAGTTTTTACAATGATATGTATATAGGAATTTATTTTTATTGTAAATAGTTTTTCTTTATTGTTGTTGTTTTCTATGTTATTGTATTGTATAGTATTAGTTTATGAGGATTATTCGTAAACTGGTGGGGGGAGTTACGGTCTGAGTCAGCTGTTACTTCGATGTCAGCTGACTGAGGAGATCAGGTGATCGAATGTATATAAAGAGATTTACCGAACCTAATAAAGCCTGTATTTTACAGCAGTCCAAGCGTGTCAGATCTTATTCCTTCTTTTTTTTTTTAACATTTTGTTTTCGCCGATACGTAAGTTCTATATATAATCATATTTTAGGGTATTCTGACAGATATGTGAAAATGGTGGTGTATGTAGCATGCCTTCAACTGAAATGCCTGGCACTTTTCACTTTGGTTGACTGGTTGGGTTGGAGTGGACTGTATATAATTGAAATAACACATGATTAAATGAAAATAAAGTTCTATTATCTAAGTTACAGTAGGTGTATGGGGTGGCTCAAATGAAACTTTGATGGTTAAAAGGGTTAATAAATTTTGAATGACTGGGCTTTGGAAAATTGTATACCAAATAAGGTGGTTGATGATGTGAATGTTAGTTGTTGCATTAGGTGGACTTACTCCATTCTCTGGCTACTCCTTCCTTATCTCTTGAATTACCTCTTTTCTTGATCTTTCTCTCTCTCTCTCTCTCTCCTCTGCTCCAGGGGGCACCTCCAAGTCTCTCTACTCACTTATTTTCATTACCGAAGATTGTGAAGAAAAAGAGAAAAGAGAACCGTATTAGCAAAATACAAAACAAGATGGCTCTTAGTTGCTGGCCACATGGGCGCTGGTAGTGCCTTTCTGATGGGAGCCCCCCAAATCAATTCAAACCATGGCACTAGTATTACCTACATTATGGCAGCCCTTCGAATTCAACCTTTCGGTTGCCGTAGGAACAGGTGGTGTTTTTAGTTGATAAACAACATATTTGTGGCTAATATATTGTTCTATTTCTGGTATATAGCCAATATCAATTAAATTAAATCGAATGATTTGAATAAATATGAATTGATTAAATTGGGTCAAAATGGATCAATTAAATAAAATTGAAATGAATCAATTGAATTAAATCTAAATGAATCAATTTAATCAAAATAAATCAATTTAATCAATTATACTAGACTTTTCTTATATATCAGTCACCACTCCTAATGAAATTTTAAATAAAAAAAGAAGAAATACACAATGATGAAAAAGTGACCTCAATTACCATTCATCCACTTAGAAAATTAGATCAAGAGGACTCACCTATATGCTGCAGGTGTAAATTGTCAGGTTTGTGGGATACAAATTGACACATGCATCATTCCCCAATGCTGCTATGACACTGTGGTCCTTAAACCTTAAAAATTATTTTTTAGTGGAGAAGTATTCAGAAATTTATTTGTGTAGATATAATTTTCCCTACTTTTTTAACAGGCAGTTAATATCATATATCTCTAAACCAGAAATTTGAAATTGGGATTTTTACACTATTAGTTTTATTTTATGTAAACGTTTTTTGGATATTGGGTTTCAGATAGAATTTGAAACATACACAACAAGATCTAATCCATTTTCTAATAGCTTGACGACCGTGGGTATTCAACCACGTGAGAAGCTCACTTAAATAACTGAAAACAACCCCTTTTAAACGAATCATCCATGTTCATATTGTGTGATATCAACTTTGATACCTTGGAAAAGCTTCTTTTTACCTTCTCAACAAGTTGATATACGAAGAGCCAAAAAGGGTGAAGACAGCAATGAACCTCTCGAGTCAAACCTCTTTATA
>NW_027114857.1:57086-59415 GCF_000696795.3 Halyomorpha halys
TATAATCTTGTGTTGGAGATAGACTTCAAGACTATAAACTTCTTTTGCTTTAAAACAATTGTTTTATTAATTAATGACAAGTTCAAATTAAATAATACATTATATCTTAAACTATACATACCTATAAAACAAAATCAGTTTTTATAGTCTTTAGTTCACTGAAATCATAAATGACATATAACAGTCTCAGAGGTTATTTTCTTTAAAACCATGTGTTAACCTCACGCAATTGTTATTTAGAGGTGGGGATAGGTTAGAGCCTGAAGGTAAGCATCTTTACATCTCCCCTCCTGCAGAAGGTTAATTCACAGAATTAACTTTGAAGCTCCCCTGCATAAGGTAGCAGTTTGCTGCTATGGTAAACATTTGTGGCAGAACCTTTTCTTCCTGAGTCAACTTCGTAGATTGCTCTTGAAATTTGCTTGATTATTCTAAAAAGTCCTTTACGTATTTCTTCGAGCTTATTGCGATTTAACTTGTTGCCTATTTCTATGTACACTAGATCGTTTTTAGTGAATGTGTAATTTTTTTTTCTATCTATTCTTTCTTTATTTATTTGGGAGTATTTTTGAGAATTCACGAATGCTTCTTTTCGATCTTCATTTAAGGTTCTGTTGGATCGTATCTCGTTTGGTAAAATGAATAATTGAATACCATACAGTAGGTATAGAGGTGAAAATTTAGTTATGCTATGAGTCGTGCTGTTATATTCGTCTGTACATTCTATTGCTACTTGTGACCAGAGTCGGTTCTGTTGCTCATTTATTTTGCAGCGAATTCTATTGACTAATGTCTGATTTAGACGTTCGTTTAATCCATTAGAGAATGGACAGTTTACAGCCGTAAATATCCATTTAATCTTATGAACTCTTAAAAACTTTTTAAACTCATATGAATTAATTCTGGCATACTGATCAGGTCCTTTTTGCCAACCCCTGACGGCTACCTGAGTTTCCGCCACGTACTAACCAAAGTGGGAGTGCCAAGATTCATTCTTCAGGACTTAGAACCCCACAACGTTCCGAACCGAGCACACTGGGTTCCTGCGCCCCAACCCGCACAGCTGTCACGTCCCCTTGTCTCTATGGTACAGCCTAATTTAGTTCAGTGTTTTGCATGGTGGGTCCTTTTTTCATCAATATAAACCCAAATGGATTTTGTGTGGCAATGGGTTGATGTGGAGAACCATGCACTTGTCAATCACTCAGAAAATACAGACAAAGCTTAGCTCCTATAATTCCATCAATCACACCCGGGAAGATCAAAATTTGGATAGGCAAGATTTAAATTGCTCAAAGAGTCTATGCACCCATAGTCAAGAAAGGTGATTGACTTCCTAAATTAAACAACATTCAGATCCTTTTTAATCTTCCCGAACTGTCTAAACCTACAATAGTAGCTAATACTATTGTACTTTTAAAGGGAATTGTAAAAAACCATCTTGATGATCCATGAATATATATATATATATATATATTATTATGGTAATCCCATAAAGAGATAGTTTATTTCCTTTACACATGTTTCATGCCATGAAAGGCATACTACATATATTATATGTTTATGATACAAAAGATTTGAGTATATATAATTTTTTATATTTATAACACTAAAAAAACAAACAAAGAAAGGTGACTCCCTAAATTAAACAACATTCAGATCCTTTTTAATCTTCCCGAACTGTCTAAACCTACAATAACGCTATCATACCTTCAAAGGGAATTGGAAACCATCTTGATGATCCATGAATATATATACTCTTCATATATATTGTGGTGTTTGTTTTCACTGAATAGTTATTATAATAGTTATCTTCATTCTTCATTATGAATGTTATAATGGAAAGACGGTCCTAAAATGGTTGCCAACTTGGTATTGTTATTTTTATTTATATTATTTTATTTAATATTTTTGTTTTCATTTTGAATGGATTTAATAGTAACATTCTATCAATCTTATCTTGAATATATTGTATTTTCTATTAAATCAACTTTGTATAATATTAATTGATTTAATTAATTCAAAATGAATCTATTTTGAAATAAATAAATTTGTTATTTTAACTTTTAATATTTTTAAATTTTATTGTTTATAGGTTTGTTTAAAAATTAGATTAAAATTACATCTGACTACAAAAAATTTTATTACATTGAAAAATAACTCAAAAAAAATTTTTAATTTAAATTATATTAATCTTTCTCAATTTTAACATAAGTTAAATTAGTAAAAATCTATATTTTGAGACTAAACTATTTAGCTTTGTGGATTTTTATTCCAGGAAATTGTTCGAACATAGAAAAGAAACATATTATGTATTTAAGAAATATTA
>NW_027114857.1:59465-66489 GCF_000696795.3 Halyomorpha halys
ATTCTTTATTTATTTTTAGTTATTATTTATTTACTGTATCAGTTAATTGTATTAACTATCCTCACTATATTTTCTTCAGTATATATTATTAGTGACGACATGTACCATTCTATTTTTACTTAGTTATTCCTAGAATAGAAAATTATTATAGTTATTGTTATTATATTTCTGTATCTTTCTTTTATATTTTTTTATTTTTCATCATATTTTTATGACTTTCCTGTATACGCGACGTGTTTGAAATAGAAATATAACCGTTAAATGGCTGGTCACATCCCCTCCAATCCTCCATGCTTCCGATTTATTTCTATGCCTGTTTAACCTATCACTTTGAACAGGTAGGTGGTCTTGATTTGTTCTTAGCTTATTTATTATCATTTAATATCTTCATTATTGCTTTTGTTTATATATCTTCTTTCATGACCTTTAATTAATCTCAACTTTCTTCTTCATTCTCCGTCTGTTAGTGTGTTTAAATTTTTTGTTCCCACATCTACTTTTCTGTACTTTTTTTTCTGTTTATTTACGTCTCTTGTACTTTTTTAACTGTTCATTTTACGTAATTTTTAATTTTTATTCTTACGATTGTTACAGTTTTTTATTCTTATCATTATTTATTCATGTTTATTTTATATTAATACTATTTCATGTCTTCCTTCCTTTTATTTATATATAATTTTCTTATCACTTAATTTTTACATAATATGTCTCCTACCTTAATTTACCTTATTGTATCTTGTTGTTTTAATGTTCTTAGTTGTTTTTTGTATCTGATGAAGCCCTGCAAAGTGGGGCAAAACGTTGGACATTAAATAGTTAAAAACTATTTGTTCTTTTTTTACCGCAACCCTGACCATCTTCTTATATTTATTTCATATATAAATTATAATAAATATCATAAATTAACCTAGACAGGTTAAGTATCTAAAATATTTAATATTAATGATTCATTTTGATGTAACCTTTGAAAATTTTCTGAATGTCAGAATTCATCCAGTTCTGCTCATTTGTTGGTTCAGACGTATGTAGGACATTTTTAGGATATTCTGTTTTTGTAGAACTTGGTATTTGTGAACCTCTCCAGAACAATATAGCTTGATATTAAGCAGTTTGTAAGAACACTGTATGTGAGACAGGTCTAAAATTAAACTTGTAATGGCACATTATGATCGTCAAATAAGGTTATCTGGCGATATGTGCTTCAATTGATTCCTGTTAGTTGTGATAGGAGAGTTTTGTAACCTGAAAGCTGTCTCTACTTAGAGTAGATAAGTTTATTAAGTATTATTGAGTAAGTTTATTTCCAATTTTCTTTATATTTTAATACACTGTCAAGCCTTGGGCACTAAGCTTTCTGCATCATACTAAATCAGATTCTCAAGGTAACAAGTCTGCTCTCATGTAGGTCCAAATTTGTCTGAACCAAAATGAGGCATTTTCGACCACAAAAATAAGCTAATTAGTTTCCTGAAACTAAAGAGCTGTTTCCATCTAATAGGGTGCCTGTTCATTCCAGATAAATGAATGGTATGCTTAAAATAGTAGATATGTGAAAAATAGTTGAGCTAAAAATAAAATAAAGTTAGAATAGAGTAATAGATGCAAATGATAAAATCCAGTATAGTACTATTAATTTTATTTATAAAGGTGATGGAATGATTTAATTTTCTTGTGTTACATAGAATATACTTATTATTTTAACATTTTTCCTTGCTTTCAGAATAATCCTGAAATAGCTGCTCTACTTCAGAATGGTAGTTTTGATAATCTTGAACAGCTTCAACAATACATAGCCAAAGAAGCTAATGTTTACCAGCTCAAAGAACCTGTAGATGCACGTGTTGGATTTCCATTAACCATAAGTCCATATGCTGAGGTTAGAAAGTTTTACTTAATATTTTGGAAAATTAATATGTAATGAATCCTATGAAACTCCTTTATGAAAACTACTTTATGAAAATATTGTTTCTTTGTTTTATTGTTTAAGTTAACAAATTTCTTTTTAATAGTAGCATCATTCCTGAAGAATTGGAAGAAAATTTTTGACTGTGTTTATTTGAGGATTGTATTGTATATTTGTCTTGCTTTTATATATTGATTGGTCTGTGTTCTTTTGGGCTTAAAAGCAATATCAATACAGTGGTCTATTTAACAATAGGCCTTGCCAATAAAAATTTGCCTAATGTAAAGATTCAACTTCTCATATGCTATGCTTGGCATGATGGAGAAATTCCATCATGACCACTGCTGGTGGACTGGCCCTGAACAATGGTTATATCATCTGTCCTGCTCCACTCTCTTGATGATGGCTACATCTCATCATCCTCTCTATCTTGGAAACATAATTATGGACCTTTTAATAACTTCAAATCCAACCAAATCACCCTTTGTGTGTTTAATAATTCCCTGACAGATTTCTCTGACTACACATTTTTCTAGGTGCTGGAAATAGGCACTGCCTTGTTACTGTGTCGAGAATTGTCAAACTTGGCATAGCAAGGAATTTTTGGTGCTATTGAGGCAGATCATGAAATAATTTGAATGTATTTTGCTGAAGTTCCACAAACCCTGGAAAGCATGTGAAATTCTGTGTAGTTCACTTCAATTTTCTTATTCTTTTTTATACAACTATGGTTTCATTCTCTCTCCTTCTTAATATGTTGTACTGAACTTTTTGTATAGGTTGGGAAGTTCTTAGAAGGTCTGGAGACTCATCATTACCTGATGATAACCTGGTAAAATCTTCAGAATTGCTTCCTAATATGTGTGCTTTGACGTCTGCTACTCTTTATTTTTTTTTCATTATGAATTTATTAATATAAAAAAAAAAAATCAAAATTACAAAAAGAAAACTTAGAGTGCTAAGGGCACAAAGATGATTATATGCTTTAAATGAGGGCTATAGAATTGAGTAAATGCTGAGAAAAATCTGTCAAATTGTTCCAAGATTATCTGTCTGAGCAGTTCACTGTTAACTGGAAAAGAAACAGTGAGCTGGAATTAATGATCCTTTTACGTTCATAGTTCTTTTCAGTTGAGTTTTATTTTGTCTGCTGGAAGTGAATGTTCTTTGGAGACTTATTTTTTGAGTGATATTGAGATATTGAGTATGTTTTTCTTAGACTTGCTGTAATTTGAATAATGTTTCATGGTGGTGCTGAGTTAATATGGCATCTTCATTCGTCAAAACTGGAGGGGAAATTATTTTAGATAATATTCAATCTAAAATGTTCAAAACAGCTATTGAACCTCCCATTGATAATTTGTATTATTATCCCAAAGAAACTGCTTCTCCTTTTACCAAACTTTTCCAAATGAATGGGGTTAACTAGAATAATAAAAGAAAAAAGTCTTGCTCAGATGCATTTCTTTCTGCTTTAAAACTTTGTTATAATTCTGGTTACTTGACGTTTCATGATAAATTTTACCATCAAATTAGCGAACTTGTGATGGGGAACTGCCTTGCTTCTGATATCTCTAATATTGTTCTTAATGACCTTCTCGACTCTATAATACCTCTATTCTCACAAAACATCATTTTCATTAAGAAGTACGTGGACGATCTCTTCCTTGTCCTCAATCCTGACAGAATCCCCGAGATCCTATTAGCACTTTAACTTTTACCACCTTGTCTTCGGTTTACTGTTGAAGGTGACTTTGACCATTCCCTCCCTTTTCTTGATCTACTTACTATCAGAAATCCCGATGGCTCCCTATCCATTGATTAGTATATTAAACCCACCTATTCTGGCAGACTCCTCTGCTTTTTTTCTCAACACCCTTATCACCAAATTATCAGTGTTGCTAAGAACCTTATCCACCGATCCTTTTCTCTTTCCGACCCTCAATATCACCAGACTAACATACAACGTATTAAACAGATCCTATTCAACAACAATTTCCCTCATAAAGTTACAAACAAACTTCTTGATTCTTACATTAACCGGGTTACTCCAGTTCCTCCTGTTCTCAACTCTTCTCAACCCACTCCCCCTCTTTTTTAGTACAGGTCCCTTCCGTATATCCCCATTCTTTCTGACAATATTAAAAATTACTTAAGATCCCCTATTCCCACCCTATGACTTAGCTTGAAGTCACACAACAAAATTCTTATCTTTATTCCAAATTAAAAGACCCTATTCCTTTATAATTTTCTATTATATAATTTAAATACCTCTGTATCCCTATTCATTTGTTATATTGTCTTTCTTTATCATTTATATGTATTATATCCCTTTTTTTTTTTTTACTTAATTTCTTCTTTGTTTTCTATCTGTCTACATTTTAATTTTTTATTTTACTCTTATATATTTCTTCTCCCCCTCTATTATGTATATTATCATTTATTTTTTACCTCATTTTAATATTTTTCTGCACTGTTTACTTTAAAATTATTTTCAAATGTGACATACTGCCATCCCCATTCCTCCCAATACAAACGGTTTACTCTGACTTTGACTTCTGTCAAAACAGGTATGACTTCTGTCTTGTTCATTTTCTTCCCCTTTTCTTTTTTTTCTTTATTTTATTCTATCCCCCTTTTCATGTCTTAGTTTTTACATTCTTTTATATTTCTTCTTTTTATCTGTTACTATTTTCGTTTTCATCTATTGTTTATGTACCTTTTATTTATCTTATTTATTTTTACATTTCATTTTATACCCTTGTAATTTTCCATTTATTTTTACTTATGTTAAGTGTTTGTATCTTTTTTAGCCCTGACGAAGCCCTGCAACATGGGACGATACGTTGGCTCATTAAAATAGTTGTCACTATTTGAGTTTACCGCACCCGGACCATATTCCATTTATTAATAATACACACGGTCAGTCAGCGATCTTCCAGCACTAAATATTTTTATGACTGTTTCAGTTTTTCCTTTGACTGCACCCGGACATCATCTTTTTATTACTAAACACAGTCAATCAATGATCTTCCAAAATTTTTAATTGATTGATATCACAAAATAATTTTGTTTGTTGGATTTAAGTTATTGTTGGTATTTAGAATCATTGAAACTAAAAACCATTTGATTATAATTTTTTTTTTTATGATCAAAAAGGTTTATAAATAAAATTTAATCTAGAAGTGGTATTACCTCTCTGGAACATTAGGATTTCATATTTTTTTTTTTTTACCAAAACTGGAAATTCCATAAATTTAAACCATTTCATATCTCCATAACTACTGACTTCGGTAAAAAAATAATTAGAGTAATTTTTATAGATAATTTAAAGTACTTTAATTTTGTTTACAATAATGTTTGTGATTAACATAATATTTTTTTAAGATATTCACAAAATATTTAAATAAATCAGTGTTATATTGATTTCCTCTTCCTACACCAAGGCCCAATATGGGACACTCTTGGAATTTTTATCATAGGAAATGTAATAAACAATTTAAGAAAAGTTTCTGCTTTTATTTATTTTTTTGGAATATGCACTGATATATTTTCAGGATCCCCCTCTGTATGCACCTTAATCCTCTTCAAAGAACTCATCTCTGTACCAGAATTCAATATTTGCATCATATCATCATATGAATGCAATTTTAAAAGTTGCTCGGCCACAGTCTTGCCTAGGATTTTTTTACTACTTCCATGAATGTTAGTAATCTTAGATTTAGAACTTATTTGAATTACGGACCTAAATTTATCCACAACCTTCAGTGTTGATCTGCCTCTGTAAACAGTCTACATTTCCAATATTGCATCAAATCAATGTGTTATCTCTGTCGGAGAAATTTGGGCTACAACCCCTGCTGTGTAAATTTTCCAGCTAGTCAGACTGCACTCAGGAGCAACAGTATTTACAGTTAATTAACTGTCTTTACATATCTTTTTAACTTTTTTTTTTATTTGCTCTTCAGTCAAATTACTAAAGGAGAAATCTTTTCCAAGAAACATAGAAATCTAAAATTGAAACAATAAAAAAAAAAAAAAAAGATTCCATTGGGAAAGCAAAGATTTAAAAAAAAAAAAATCTGACAAAGTTATTGAAGGTTTATTTATTAATAAATGTCTTTGTATTTCCATGGTTGTTATGACTATTATCAGTTATTACTTCCACTTACCTATATATCAAATATGTACTGAAGGAAAGTAATGTGTTCACATAACTTTCAAAGTAGGGTAGTTAGTGAAAATTGTGTGAGCACTTCATCAAATTTTTAGCTTCCTTATTATTTTTATCTTTTTTTAATGTCAGTTTTAGATATACTTGTAATTTCTATACTATTGTTTCACAAGACAAAGGTCTATAATATGGATCAAAAGGTTAGCGTTTAATAAATAGTTACAACAATTTATAATGTTATTTCTGACTACCTCCTTGATAAATAGCAAAATATCTTATACCATTGTGTTGAGTTGTTACAAACATGGTGAAAGATCCACAGTATTCAATAGTATCTGAATGAAAAAAAATAAAAAATTTGCTATTGGATACTTTGGCCAAGCCTAGCCAATATTTATAAATGATGCTATACCAGAGTGAGGTGAGGTGTGGATAAAGAAACATAAGAAGTTATAAAATGAAAACTTTGATGTGACCTTTTTGTGCTATGCATCTGCTCTTGTAAAATAAATAATCTTTTAAAAGGTTATTTTAAAAATGTTTACATTATGAATATAAAGTTTTCATAGTCATTTGTTCAAATTTTAACTGCCAATTTTTTAATATTTTATTTTACCAGTTAAAATATATTTTTTTTTTTTTTAGAAGAAACAGGATGATAGCTTTATACAGTTGGGACTCAAGAGTGGTACATCACCGACATATCCACTAAAAGGTACAATCTAATGTTTACTTACTATTCTAAGTCATTTTATCTTTATTAATTAATTAATTAGATATTTGAGGAGAAGATGGTTGGGGGTGCGGTCAATGAAACACAAATAAGTATGACTAACTTATTTTAATGTGCCGACGTTTCGGCTAGAGTTTCTAGCCTTCTTCAGGGCTAAAAACAAAACAAGATAACAACCATAAGATAATAACCACAGTAAGTATAGAAATATAAA
>NW_027114857.1:66539-69224 GCF_000696795.3 Halyomorpha halys
ACTCAACCGAGTGCTGGGCTGCACCACGTTTTTATAATAATTGTCCCAAAAAATTAAATGGCCCACCATTAATTTTGTATTTATGAAAATAAAATGTTTAAAAAAAAAAAAAAGATCTTTATTGGCAACAGTGGCATGCGCAACCCTAACGCACTACCCCACTGTTGCCGAACCCCGTATGGCAGCAATGCCAGGAAGGGGGAACAAAAAAAAAAAAAAAAAGAAAAAGGTAGGAGTTAAAGGCTGATAGGATCTTGGGGATTCTGTCAGGATTGAGGACAAGGAAGAGATCGTCCACATACTTTTTAATGAAAATTATGTCTTGTCTTTTATCTTATGTCTCAACGGAAGAACACTTTTGTACAACCCATTCAAGGGATACAAATGGCCGATATATTGTCCGGTTACCTTTTAAAGATTCAATTCCTCCGAATCTTGGCAATTATTACAATCCCGCCGTGAATCGTTTTCTAAAATTGGAGCACCGTTTTCTAAAATTGGAGCATCGTTTAAATAAATCGCCTGAACTGAAAGAAAGTTATTGCAATATAATTAAGGAGTATTTGGAAGCCAATTATGTTTCACCAGCCATTGCTCCATCTAGATATTTACTTCCACCCCATTGTGCAATTAAAGAAAATTCACATTCTAAAATTTGAATAGTCTTTAATGCTTCATTTTCTGCTGAACTTAGTTCCTTGAATGACCATCTCGTGATAGGTCCTAAGCTGCAATTAGATATAAGGCATGTACTGCTTAATTTTCGTTGATACCCATATGTTATAGCCACAGATATATGCCATATGTTCCTTCAAATACAGATGAACCCGGATTATGTACCCTTTCGACATTTTATATTCCAATTTCATTCTTCAGAATCAATGATGGGATATCAACTAAACCGTGTTACTTTTGAGTTGTCTTGTTCACCATTCTTAGCTATAAGGGAAATTCATCTGTTGATACTTGATAAAAGATCCTCCTATCCAAAACCATCTGTCGTCCTTATAAATAACATATACGTGGATAATATCCTAACTGGAGCGAATACTTCTGATGAAGCCCACAAACTTCAGAAAGAGTTGATTGAATTACTCAAACGGGGTTGGTCCACTTTGAAAAAATGGACGAGTAACACTCCAGACCTGTTAATTTCATTCTGTTACAGTCAACAAGAAGCTTATAAATTTTCGGAGCGAAATAAACAATGGGTCAAAGAATTGGGAATACCCTGGGATCCTGGAATACAGTGGGACTGCCTAACATATCATATCCGAAATTTAAATTAGTTTTGTCCAAAAGTGGATCATATTTTCTGTTTGTCGAAGTTGTAATCTCCTTTGGTATCTTACATCAGTCGCTTTAAGGCAAACTCTTAGTTGCAACAGCTATGAAGAGGATTCGTTAAGTGAGTATAGTCCTTTTCTATCTGTAATAGGTAAAGGTTATGGGGAATCTTTCAATTCTCTTTTACTTTTACATTAAACTTGAATACGCTGGTGCATGTTTTCTCGAAAACACATCCATCTAGCAATATTGGGATTCGCTTAGGGATCAAGAATCGGGTACATAGCCAAAATCTATTAAGAATTTCAATGTAGATGGTCATATAGAAACATATTTAGTATAGTTTAGTTACAAAAATCCAATTAGCAACATTAAGGACATCTATCTACCTTACGAGTGTTGTATGCTGCCCTCTTGCTAGCAAAAACTAGGAAATTGGTTTCAAAGAAAATGGACAGCGAGGGATTCTCGGGGTGGGCGGTCCCTTGCCCTTCAATGCATTTATAGATGATTTAGTCTTGTTAAAGGAACCAAATGTTCCACCGTTACAATGGCCAACTGGGAGAGTTATAGAATGCTTCCCTGGACCGGATGGAATAGTTAGGGTAGTCAAATTAAAAACTGCAAAGGGGGATTTTGTTCAACCTGTCGCAAAATTGGCCCCATTGCTTTCCTCAGAGTAGTCAATGCAGAAAACTGTAAATTAAACGTTAAATTTTTGTCCCAAGACAAAAATGTATGTTAACGCCATAATAGATAATTACCTTGTAAATAATTGTAAATAGTATTTTTAGTATTTAGTTTTATAGTTTTAGTTATATAGTTTTATTAGTATTTAATTTAGTTACATTTATTTTTATTTGTATTGTTTTATTTAGATTTAGTTATTTGAAAAGAAAAATGTGTAATTATATTTGTTTGTAATAATGAGTAATGGAGACAGTTGCTAGGGGTGATAATTGTTGCTAAGAAGCGTCACCTAGCAACGGACCAACCATCTTAGTTTTTTAGAGCAGTTCCGGCTAATTAGTGGCTGTGGTAGCGTCTAAGCAGCCCTGTTTGCCCTTATAATTTAATAGTTTGGACATTTTTAGTGAGTTAGTGAGTCATTACAGTTCGGAACCAGACCTTTTCTGTGTTTCCACTTTATTAATTGCAGTTACGGATAATTAGTGGTCCTGGTAGCGTCATTAGCAGCCCTGTCTGCATTCATTTTGTCGGCTCTCCTAATACAATACGACTGTTGGATATTCGGACCATCAATGAGCCACTACACCAACTCTGGACCATTGCAGCGATTTATTTAGCAACAAGAGCTGCGTCCTACTCATATCGGCAGCACTCTTCTGACCTATCGGAGTGGAGCAACCCTTTCGTCGTGCAGTATTTATTTTATAT
>NW_027114857.1:69274-72056 GCF_000696795.3 Halyomorpha halys
CCTCATTTATCATCCACGGTCAACTATCTCTCATAATTAATTAGATATTATTACTATTTATAAAACAAACTTAATGTGTGGTATTTAGTTAGTGTCTTTATCACTAAAGTTTTTATTTTCTAATGTTCCTTGATTATCTTGGTCCATTTTACCCATTCAGCATCTAGCTTCCCAATGTATTTCAGTCTCGATCTTTGCTGTGTTTCTAAAGCTCCATATTTCAGGACAGGTTGGTAGATAGTGCTGTCATAGACCTTGTAGACACAGTGGGTATGTTGTTGATTTGGTGGCTTCATTAGAAACTGCAACATGGCCTTCATGGTAGAGCTACTGATAATCATTCCTTTCCATAAAGCAATGGTGCCGGATATAGTATTATTGGCGTTTTTTATGATGAGGAGGTCAAGAAATGGTAGCGAATTGTTTGTTTCTGATTCAGGATATAGTATTATTTCGCCAATAATACTATATCCACCGATTGGTACACAAAACCAACTTACTCAGGAAGATTTTTAAATTATCACTCCCAACATCCTTACCATCAAAAACTAAACACAGCCAAAAATCTTATTCATCGTGTTTTTTCTCTCTCGGATTCCCAATTTCATGACAATAACTATCTCTGCATTAAACAAATTCTCTTAAACAACAACTTCCCTCCAAAAATCGTCGACAAACTCTTTTACAATTATAAAAACCGTACCCGTTATAAAAACGTTGGTGCGATTAAATAAGTTACTTCAACTTATTTGTGTTATATTTTGACCTCATCCTCCAACCATCTCCTCGTATAAGTTATCCACGGTCAACTATCTCTCATGATCATAGTAAATATTTTTATTTTTTTTTTTACAAAGGGATTGATATCTCAATGCATCCAAATTGTAACCTGTCCTCAGAATTACTCTGTGAATTAATTATTATTTTAATATAATTTATTTGTGTCTTATTTCATAATACACTCCTAACTATTTTTTTACAAATTTCTGATTTACTTTACTTCACATTTTTTATTTCCAGTAGTACTCTACCTTTCAAAACAAAATTCTCAATCCATTTTCAAAATGCATGTAAAATTTCAAAATTTTATAAAAAACATATAATTTTTAGAAGTTATTCCCAGGACTAGTTCAATATTCCACAAAACTCTTAGTTCAGTTAAAGTCTTAGTATTAACTATGGTTATTTTCTGTTAATTTTATACTTATATCATAAATTGAATAGAGGTTTGAATTTAAGGAGGCGGTGATTTTGTGGTTGTTAGGAAGGTAGCAGTGCTACTACACTACCTTATGAGAGATTTCAAAGATTAGAGGTTCTAGGAAAAAACTTTAGAGGTTGTTGGTTACTTATTTCATGAGATCAGTTTTAGAAGAGTTATGAATGTAGTTTGACTTGATACATCAAAACCAAAATATAAAAAAATTGGTGCAGTGCATTCACTGACAAAACTTTCACTTATCACCCTACCTATATCCCTAAATTTTATGAAGATTGGTGGGCTCGTTTTGAAGTTACAAATATTTTTGTGATTTTCGAACATTATGAACTAAAATTTTTATTTTATCGTTGTTATGGAAATTCGTATTTTAGGATTTATTGAGATGGAAATAACGAATGTAAATTTTGTTCCTGCTAAGATTACTAACAGTTCAGCAGAGCCATAATGCAATCTGGAAAGATTGAGTGATCTCAGCTTTTCCTATTGGTAGGTAAAACAAAGTCCTCAAGGTCATGCAAATAATGAATAAACAAACATTAGCGTTTGAGCATCTATTATACTAATATTAGAAAATTAAAAATATAAACAGAAGAACATTTATACCTATAGGTAGATGAAATAAACTCATAATTAAAACAATATGTATATATAAAAGATAAATAAATTGGTCAAAACATTACAAAACAATCAAATCTAGGATCTAGTTAACCCTAACAGAGTTCAGTATAACATTGGAAAGTTTTTTTTTTATGAAATATTAAATGGTTTGTGGTACTGATAAATTGAAAGTTTTGTTTCAAAAGTAAGGGCACATGTGGGAAAAAGAAAAATGTAAGGTAGAGTTAGCAAATCAGAAACTGTATAAAATATATTTAAAAAAAAAAGAAATAGTTTGCCATTTGTTATGAAATGAAGTACAGATTAAATATATAAAAATAATAATTGTATTGTAATCTAGAAAACGGGGTGCTAATCTGCAGTTAGCACGCCACAATAACGAAAATAATTTTAACGTAAACATTGTAAAAAAATATTTAAATTAGGTAAACAATAAATGGTAATATACATAATAGAGGGGGAGAAGAGATATATATATATATATAAAAAAACAAAAAAAAAAACCACTCAGAAAAACAAAGGAGAAATAAAGTATAAAATAATGGGATACAATATGTGTAAGTGATTAAGAAAGGTAATATACCAAATGAGTGGGAACACAGAGAAGTGTAAATTATAATAGAAAATTAATAATAAAGTAATTAATGTAAGTACACTTATGAAGGTAACACATGAATATAAATTAAGAGATAAGATACATGAATATAAATGAAACAGGAAGGATATTAAATATAAAAATAATTAAATAAATGGTGAGAATTTAGAGAAACAAGAATGAAAGATATGACAAGAAAGTGGGCTTCTGAAATGCAGAACAAAGTAAAAAGAAGTATTATGAGGGTTTTATTATGATCTAAATGTGTTGATATGGAAGGGTAAAATGCAGTCTTTTTCAACTTTATGATTGACGGAATTCTCAGTTAAATTTATGTAAATGGACTC
>NW_027114857.1:75033-86200 GCF_000696795.3 Halyomorpha halys
TTTTTTTTTGTGTAATTATTTTATTTTTATCTGAAAGGCCTTTTTATTTTTACTTGTATATTTTGTTTATTTTAGTTTAGTTTTTAAAATGTTTAAATTGAACCAAATAAATGTTTAATTCGAGCCAGTTTGTTTTTTGTTCATTTTAAAGCCTTCCAACAAAAAGACATTGTCGATTTGAGGTAGCTTTAACACTCAGCGACTATCTTCATTAAGCCTTTAATATCCTCAGTTAGAGACTTTAGTAAGGCTCCTACTGAGGATTCATTGATTATATCAGGACCTGTAATCTTAAGTAGCTCTGAAGAAAACAAGCCATCTTCATATAAGCATATTTAATTAAAATAGTTGTTATGCAATCTTTTCTCACGAACATGGGAGTTATTAAATTTCACTGTATGGGCATTTAATAAGGCGGGGTGTGTTTGGTTCCCCAAATGGGTTGATAGGAATATATTTTATCTATACTTCACCTGGCTAGCATGTCTAATAAGGATCAGCATAGCAGTCAGATTGATAGAAGTGATGGTCTGTCCTCTGTAGTTCAATATAATTTTTGCGGAAATACTATATAGTGTTTACTAAAGGGGTTGATATGGCTCTATGGTTAAGGCTTCATCTTTCAGCAAAGAATGGAGGAAACTTGAACACTCATCTCCCTCTATATCTCATGTGCTGCCTTATCTTGCTTATTTTCATTTTATTTATGACTTTGTTTTAGCTTAGTATGGTTTTATTTAAACTATTTATTAATTGATATATTTGTATTAATATTGACTTTTTTTTAAAGGTTCATATTATGTATTTCTTTTTTAATTTGATTTAAAGTATGAAATTGTTCAGGGTCTGGGTAAAAATTATTGAGGAGTTTAGAAGAAAAGGATTAAAAGTAAAAATGTTGCTAATAAGATTTTTCTTTGCTATCTACCTATGCCAGAACAAAATTTACTCTTCAGTATCGACAAAATTGTGAAAATTATTATGAAATAATGATTAATAATTTCATAATGTTGTCAACACTCAAGCATAAGTTTGGTTTGGACACAGATAGCTAGAAAAAAAATCTTAGCAAAGTTGTTGATTATACCCCTTTGCTCCTCAATTAATTTTCCTAAATAATTGTTTTTGAAAAAATGGATAATTTGACCCATTCATTTTGAACTAATTGATCATTACCTTTAGTAATTTATGTAATTAAAATGATCTTTTGGGATTATGTTTTCTATTTATTCTTTATTATCTGTTAGAAAAAATTTTATTTGATTTTCAATTTTTGTTTTAGAAACTGCTGATGCATTAGTTGTTTCTAAGGAGTGTCTATCAGATTCTAAAGTAAGTTTGGTTAACATATATTTTTTTCATGATTGTTAATTATTAGATTTTCTCTTTACTTAATTTATAACTTTTTTTTAATACTTTGAAATAATTATCATACTTTGTTACAATTTTTTTTTTGTATCTTAAGCCATTTGGCCTTACAATTTATAGGAACCCAATTTATTTCTACTCGAGTTTTTACTCTTTTTTTAATGTCCTGTTATTCAGGATAGATTGATAAATGCAGGACTGTCATACCCCCTTGCTGACACAGTAGGCATGTTGCTGATTTGATGACTTCAAATGCAGTGGAGGTGGCTCTGGAGATAGTTGTGGACAGCCCAATGGTCTTGGAAGGTCTACTAGCACTTGTCCCTTTTCGTTAAGTAATGAATTTCATTGTTTCCCCTTAATTCTGCCTTTTCTGTTTTAACCCTCCTATGATTCATGATTTGATTAATTTTTTTACCCTCACGAAAGGTGTTGGCTTGTCAGGCTGTTATTTTCTGGCACTTTCTTTGGATAATTAATCAGTTCTTTCATTGACTGATAATCCACAGTATGCCGGTACCCACTGTAAAAATTATTTCTTCATTCAATTTCTGACTTACATTAATTTGAATTTCAGAAGAGCTCAAAACATCAGAAATAGCAATTATGGTAGCCTGTGAATCATAAAGATAATGACTTTCTGTGGTTTGATCTTTTTTATCTATTCCAAGGTGAGAAAAACTGCCCTTACCTCAGCTTCAAAGTTACAGGCTGGCTTCCCAAGAAATTCTGCCTAAATTAAAGCTCCTCCATTCCTTCATCTGTAACTATATTTGAGGCATTAACACTAATCTTGTTCCTAACAACCCACTGCTAGAGTTTCTATATTCTAATGTCTGTATATCACTGTTTATAGCCAAAAACAAAAGGTCATCAGCATATAGAAGTGCTTGGATCCCTCATATGGTCTCAAAAATCTGTGTAAGGTCATCTATCATTACACAGAATTGAGCAGGTCTGAGGTTTGCTGACTAATTCAGTCCTGATTCAGGCATTATTAAGAAATAAGGCTTTATTTTGCCTGCCTGAATTTAAATGGTCTTTATCTCCTGTTAACATGGGTAAGTCTTTGGCCTGAGAAAGATGAGGTATATTGAAATATTATACCTGCACAACCTTTTTCAACAATTTTTGAGAATGTATCTTCCTCCAAAACCTATCAGAGACAGTTTTATAGTTGAAAACAGTGAGTGAACTTTGTGATCATACCTATCTTTGTTTTTAATATTAGTGGAGAATAGGGCCTCCCTATATGCGAATGGGCTCCTACAGGGAATCTATTTTTAGTCAACACCTTCATATTTATAAGCTTAAGAGAAGTAGAAAAGCTGCTTAGGCTTCTCCACAGTATATTTTACCGAATATAGGTTTGTTACACATCTGATTCCACCTGGAGGGTCATAGGTTTGATTTCAGACTCATCTTTCCTTAGACAACTTGTCTTCTCTTCTCTAATGGTAAGAGTTTTGTCTACCCTGCTTAGTTTACTTACAGTGCTTTAATACAGGTTTTCCTTTAAGTGTTATCCGAGATAAACCTGTCCAGTGTCCTCCATCTTCAGCCTTACCAAGTACTACTGATATTGCTGCTCACTGCTAGGAGGTGAGCTCCTTGAAGTTTCTAAGGGACCTTGGTTGTAATCATAGGCTTTCTTGTTTCATTGAGTTATTGAATGTACTTTCTTCTTTATTTAATCTGGACTAGCATTTATGTATAGCTGCCCCATCTCCTCTTTAGTTTTAACTTGGGAGGAACACCTTGGTATGAACTTCTTTTTAGCTTCCAGATTACTTCTTTTCAATAGTGCTGTCTTATGCTCTGCAATATACTCAAGTGGCCCACTTTTTGCACTCAATCTTGCTTTATTATGTTCAGCTTTTAATCTGGACTTGTTAAAAGTCCTCAATTCTCATTCTATAATTGGTAGTACCTGTTCACATTTTCTCTTGACACTGCTTTACCTGCAGATTTGAAGGATACGTTTATAGCCTTACTTAGGTGCAAGTTTGAATCATCCTAGATATATCTTTGTATGAGTTATTCATCCTTATTTTTTTTCCTCATGTTCCACTGAGGTTTGTTTCTTTTACTTTTATTTTTAGCTGGTAGGAAGACGGTTTGGATGGCGGTTGCATCTACCTACTTAGATCATCTTTCTACAATGATCACATTTTATTTTTATTATTTGCAGTGATTTATATAGCTAGAATATTGTGCCCCAATCCTCCTTGTGCAAATAAAAGATCAGTTTTAAAAATTATTACTAAAGACATGTGTTCAAGGTCTATGTTAGGATGATAACTATATGGTAACTGTTATGGTGAGTAGGGGTTCAAAAGGAACCTTCAACCTAGAGTGCCGAACGCAGCCTCATAAAAAATTGAAGAAAAAAAAAACAGGATTTTTATTTTTAAGTTTTTGATGATTTTAACTATGATGGACTATTTTATAACAAGATATCCTACAATTTGAGTTCAAAACTGTTTCTTGTAGACCAGATTGTTTCTGAAATACAGTTTTTTTATATTTCAAAATTTTTTTCAAATTTTGATTTTTTTTTGTATTATTTTGTTGTTCTGTTGTAATTTCCACTGTATAGGCTTATTGTTTTTTAAAAAGTTCAAGTTGGAGTGAGCTTATTTAACCGCCATCCAAACTTAATTAAGTAGCATAACCATTTCACTACATCTAGAGGAAGATTTGCTTCTGAGTCTTGAATAAGATCAAGCAAATTCCATGACCACGAGTTCCTCAAAGAACATACTGAAAATTCAATAGAATATGAATAATTAATACTAAAATTAAAGCACCTCTTGCCCAAGAAAATTCAGAAGATCTAGAAACGATTCACTCACAAGAATCCAATGCAGCACAAGTATGGTTATGTGAACCATACAAAAGTATAAATAAAGAGAAACATCAAATTGTAATAAAGAGAGGTAAACCAAGAATACAGTTTCATATACCCTACACCTAAACCATTCCAGGGAATCATGATTTATATTTTAAGATATGAAGGTAATCTCATTTTCACTACTGCGCAGCGACTGTGGAATGTTCCGGATGCCCTATTCTAGACTATATTCAGTTACAAAGCCGAAATACTCCTGAGAAACCGGAAAAAAATTTCGCCTCAAAAATATTTTTACGACGAAAGAAAGTGCAGAATACAAGCCGTTTATATTTTTTTATGGCAAAAATAATATATTTTCATAGGGATATTTCTTAGAACCCGTGGGGGCCAATAGAACTCGCATCAGAACTCCTGAGAAACCGGAAAAACATTTCGCCTCAAAAATATTTTTACGACGGAAGAAAGTGCAAAATACAAGCCGTTTATCTTTTTTTATAATAATAACAGAACTTTCATTCGAACTCCTGAGAAACCGAAAAACAATTTCGCCTCAAAAATATTTTTACGACGGAAAAAATGTGCAGAAATTAAGCCATTTATCTTTTTTTAAAAATTTCGCCTCAAAAATCTGCCGAAATCAAGCCGTTTATCTTTTTTTGTGGCAACAATAATATATTTTTATAGGGATAATTTTTAGAACCTGCGGGGGAGGGGGGGCATAGAACTCTCATCAAAACTTCCGAGATACCGAAAACAAATTTCGCCTCAAAAATCTGCAGAAATCAAGCCGTTTATCTTTTTTTCTGGCAACAATAGTATATTTTCATAGGGATAGGTTTTAGAACCCGCGGGGGAAAGGGGGGCAACAGAACTCTCTACAGAACTCCCTAGAAACCGAAATGAAATTTCGCCTCAAAAATCTGGAGAAATCAAGCCATTTATCTGTTTTTATAGCAACAATAATATATTTTTATAGGGATAATGTTTTGAACTTCGGAAGGTGGGGTGGGCAACAGAACTCTCATCTGATCTCCTTAGAAACCGAAAAAAAATATCGCCTCAAAAATATTTTTAAGACGTAAAAAAATACAGAATACAAGCCGTGTATGTTTTTTTTATGGCAACAACAATATATTTTCATAGGAATTATAATAACAGAACTTTCATTCGAACTCCTAAGAAACCAAAAAACAATTTCGCCTCAAAAATATTTTTACGACGGAAAAAATCTGCAGAAATTAAGCGATTCATCTTTTTTTTACAAAATTAAAATTTCGCCTCGAAAATCAGCCGAAATCAAGCCGTTTATTTTTTATTATGGCAACAATAATATATTTTCATAAGGGTAATTTTTAGAACCAGTGGTAGAGTGGGGGATAACAGAACTCATCAGAACTCCCGAGATACCGAAAAAAAAATTGCAGAAATTAAAAACTTTGCCTCAAACATCTGCCGATATCAAGCCGTTTATTTTTTATTATGGCAACAATAATATATTTTCATAGGGATAGTTTTTAGAACCCGCGGGAGAGAGGGGGGAACAAAACTCACTTCAGAACTCCCGAGAAACCGAAAAAAAAAATGCTCCTCTAAAATATTTCTTAGTCGGAAAAATTTTTAGGCAGCAATCCGTTAATTTTCTTTTCTGGTAATATTACGATATTTTTTGGTAAGGTTTTTCTATCCAAGTGGGAGGGGGGGGAACAGAACTCTCACGAGAACTCCCGAGAAACCGAAAAAAAATTTTGCCTCAAAAATCTGCAGAAATTAAGCAGTTTATTTTTTATTATGACAACAATAATATACTTTCATAGGGATAATTTTTTGAACCTGCGGCAGAGGGGGGGGGGGTCGAAACAGAACTCTCATCAGAACTACCAAGAAACCAAAAAAATAAATGCTCCTCTAAAATATTTCTTAGTCGGAATTAATTTTAGGCAGCAATCCGTTAAGTTTCTTTTCTGGCAATATTATGATATTTTTTCATAAGGATAATTTTTAGAACCGTTAAAAATTTAAAATTTCGCCTCAAAAATCTGCCGAAATCAAACCGTATATTTTTTATTATGGCAACAATAATATACTTTCATAGGGATAATTTTTTGAACCTGCGGCAGAGGGGGGGGGGAGCAACAGAACTCTCATCAGAACTACCTAAAAACCAAAAAAAAAAATGCTCCTCTAAAATATTTCTTAGTCGGAATTAATTTTAGGCAGCAGAACTCTTATCAGAACTCCTGAGAAACCGAAAACAAATTTCGCCTCAAAAATATTTTTAAGACGGAAAAAAATACAGAATTCAAGCCATTTATCTTTTTTTATGGGCACAATAATATTTTTTCATTAGTATAAGTTTTAGGACCCGTGGGGTAGGGGGTGGGCAACAGAACTCTTATAAGAACTCCTGTGAAACCGAAAACAAATTTCGCCTAAAAAATATTTTTAAGACGGAAAAAATACAGAATTCAAGCCATTTATCTTTTTTTATGACAACAATAATATTTTTTCATTAGTATAAGTTTTAGGACCCGTGGGGTAGGGAGTGGGCAACAGAACTCTCTTCAGAACTCCTGAGAAACCGAAAACAAATTTCGCCTCAAAAATATTTTTAAGACGGAAAAAAATACAGAATTCAAAACATTTAGCCTCAAAAATATTTCCAAGTCGAAAAAAAACTGCAGAAATCTAGCCCTTTATCTTTTTTTATGGCAACCATTATATATTTTCATAGGGATCATTTTTAGAACCTGCAAGGGAGGGGGGGCAATAGAACTCTCATCAGAACTCCCGAGAAACCCAAAACCAATTTCGCCTCAAAAATATTTTTACGACGAAAAAAAGTGCAGTATACAAGCCGTTTATCTTTTTTTAATGGCAACAATAATATATTGTCATAGGGATATTATTTAGAATCCGAGGGGGGCAATAGAAATCGCATCAGAACTACCAAGAAACCAAAAAAAAAAAATCGCCCCTAAAATATTTTTACGACGGAAGAAAGTGCAGAATACAAGCCGTTCATCTTTTTTTATCATAACAATAATATATTTTCATAGGGATAATTTTTAGAACCAGTGTGGAAGGGTGGAGGGCAACAGAACTCTCATCAGAACTACCAAGAAACCAAAAAAAAAAATCGCCCCTAAAATATTTCTTAGTCGGAATAAATTGCAGGCAGCAAGCCGCTAATTTTCTTTTCTGGCAACTTTACGATATTTTTTCGTAAGGATAATTTTTAGAACTCGCGTGGGGGGAGGGGGGGGGACTGAACTCTCATGACAACTCCCGAGGAACTGGAAAAAAATTTCGCCCTAAAAATCTGCAGAAATCAAGCCGTTTATTTTTTATTATGGCAAAAATAATATATTTTCATAGGGATAATATTTATAACTCGCGGGGGGGGGGGGGTGCAACAGATCCCGAGAAACAATATTTTTTTAAAATCATCCTTATGAAAAAATATCGTATTGTTACCAGAAAAGAAGATAAACGCTTTGATTTCTGTAGATTTTTTCGACTTTTAAATGTGTTTGAGGTGAAATTTTTTTTTTTCGATTCTCGGGAGTTCTGATGAGAGTTCTGTTGCCCACCCCCCTCCCCCTCGGGTCCTAAAACTTATACTAATGAAAATGTATTATTGTTGCCATAAAAAAAGATAAATGGCTTGAATTCTGTATTTTTTCCGAGAGTCGTGTTGCCCCTCCCCCCCTTTCGCGAGTTCTAAACATTATCCCCATGAAAATATACTATTGTTGCTATAGAAAAAGATAAACAGCTTGATTTTGGCTGAGCTTGAGTTTTTTTTTAGTTTTTTCCGACTTAAAAGAGGACTTAGAGGATTGGGTGGTCAACTTCATAGAGTTGATTCTAGCAGATTCCTCAACGTTTTTCCACTCTTACCACCAAATTATCAATGTTGCTATGAACCTTATCCACCAATCCTTTTCTCTTTCTGACCCTCAATATTACGAGACCAACATAAACAGATCTTATTCAACATCAATTTCCCTCATACAATGACAAACAAACTACTTGATTCTTACATTAACCGTGTTAGTCCAATTCCTCCTGTTCTCAACTCTTTCCACCTCTTTTTCAGTACAGGTCCCTTCCGTATATCCCCATTCTTTCTGACAGTATTAAAAAATCCTTAAGATCCACTATTCCCACCCTACGTCTTCTTGGCTTGAAGTCTCACAGCAAAATTTGCTATATTTTTTCCAAATTAAAAGACCCTATTCCTTTTTTACACTGTTCCAATGTAGTTAACCGGATACCTTGTTCTACCCCATGTTGCAGTTCCTTCTATGTTGGTGAAACTAAGAATCAACTTAAGAACCGTATTTCCCAGCACAAAACTTCTATCAACTCCTGTAAAACTCATTTGCCTCTAAATTGTCAGAACTTGCTTTAAACCTTAATCATACTTTTAATTTCGATAATACTTAAATTCTTGCTACTTTTCCCAACCTTAACAACATCTCATCTTGGAGTCCATTCACATAAATTTAACGGAGAATTCTGTCAATCATAAAGTCGATATAGACTGTATCTCCCTGACATATCAACATATTTTGAACCTTATAAAACCCTTATAATTCTTCTTTTCTCTACGTTCTGCATTTCAAAAGCTCACTTTTCTGTCATGTCTTTTATTCTAGTTTTATTTTCTAAATTCTCACCCAGTACTTAATTTAATCATATTTTATAGTTACTATTCTTCCTTTTTCTTTTATATTTATATTTCTTATTTTTAATTTATATTCATATCTTAGCAGCTTAATTATACTTACATTAATTACGAGGGCTGTCCAGAAAGTATCAGACGTTTTGGCCTATCATGACGATGGATAGGTGTAGAGCCGCCATCTTGGTGTCCGAACGTTCCTACATTTAGTACGCATCCAGCTGTTGTAGCCTGAGCACTTCTTTTCTCTTCGTTCTGCATTTCAGTAGCCCACTTTTCTGTCATGTCTTTTATTCTAGTTTTATTTTCTAAATTCTCACCCAGTACTTAATTTAATCATATTTTATAGTTACTATCCTTCCTTTTTCTTTTATATTTATATATCTTATTTTTAATTTATATTCATATGTTACCAGCTTAATTATACTTACATTAATTACAAGGGCTGTCCAGAAAGTATCAGACGTGTTGGCCTATCATGGCGATGGATAGGTGTAGAGCCGCCATCTTGGTGTCCGAACGTTCCTACATTTAGTACGCATCCAGGTGTTGTAGCCTGAGGACTGTGCCTTCCTTTGCTCTTTGTGAGTTGTCAAAGTGTGCCCTGCAATTGAAAATCTCGCCACTTGTGAAGTGTGGTCTGTGATTTGGTTTTTGTTGGCTTGAAACAACAGGCCAATTGAAATTTATCGTCAGCTTTGTGATGTTTACAGGTATGGGATAATGAGGGAAAGCCGAGTAAGGCAATGGTGCAATGATTTTAATTATGGCCTGGCAATGCAAATTCGTGAAAACCATTGTTTCAATATTACAGTACTGTCGGAACATTCCGGAAAATCCACAGAGTTTGGTGCATCAAATTGTGGTGGAAAAGCTTGGTTACCACAAATTTTGTGCTCAGTGGGTTCCGAAAATCCTAACGGAAGACCATAAGAAACAGAGACTGGCTGCAGCACTGATCTTTCTCCAAGAATACAGCACAAATAGTAATGCAGTTCTGGATCCTATGGTAACTGGGAACGAGACTTGGGTCAACATGTTGACCATCCACCATATAGCCCGGATCTGGCGCCGGGCGATTACTACCTCTTCTCAGCGATGAAAAAATAGCTCGGTAAACAACGCTTTTATACTGACTCCGAACTGCATGCCGGTGTAAACTAATGGTTGAAATCGCAGGTGGCAGATATCTATAGAGAGGGTATTGAAAAACATGTGCACGGTATGATAAATGTCTTAATTTGATTGGTGATTATGTAGAAAAATAGCTTAAGAGTGTACCTTTCAAATGTATAGAATAAACTTTCAGTTTTTCAATTTGTGAATTGCTTATTTCAAAATTTCTGTTACTTTCTGGGCAGCCTTCATACCTTAGTATTAATTTTCCTATTATATAATTTACATACCTCTGTATCCTTATTCATTTGGTATATTGTCTTTCTTTATTATTTATATTTATTGCTTCTTTGTTTTCTATCTGTGTACATTTTATTTTTTTTCTTTATTGTCTACACTGTTTACTTTAAAATTATTTTCAAATGCAACGTACTTAACCTCCATACTCACTCCTCCCTATGCAAACGGCTCACTCTGACTCTGACTTCTGTCAAAACAGGTACGAATTCTGTCTTGTTCATTTTCTTCCATTTTTCTTGATTTCGACATATCGAAACCACGGCCATCTACTGTGAGTGACTATTATTTTTTTTCCTCGAATCACTAAAAGACTCAATCATTTATTTTTTATTATTTTTTTTTATTAAAACCTAAAATAAGTTTAATTTTTATACTAATATAAAGATTTTTACTAGTTTATAATTCATTTAATTTTTTATAAGATAATTCTTTTATTTTCATTAAATTTTGTGTATCACTTGGAAGGTTATTTTTTTTATTATTTCATTTGCTTCATTATTTTGTTTGTTTTTTTGTAATATTTGTTTCAGGGCCTCCGTTTTATTTTAACTCGAACTAGCGAACATTTAAATTTGGGAAAGAGGTCGGTCTTCTTCCTTTTTTCTTGATTTTGTTCTTATCCCCCTTTTTTATCTCTTAGTTTGTACTTTCTTTTATATTTCTTCTTTTTATCTGTTACTATTTCCTTTTTCATTTATTGTTTATATACTTTTTATAAACAATAATGCGCTAAGTGCCCGACCTTCCCGCAACCATGACATTTATGGTCCTCTCGCCGACCATGCTCCTGGGATTTGCTTGGCTCCCTCTGAGACTGTAAATTATATATATATTGTAATAAT
>NW_027114857.1:87077-106276 GCF_000696795.3 Halyomorpha halys
AATATTAAAATGATACATAAAATAAAACATATTAAAACCATTTATACATCAAAATATACTATTTACTCAAAAAGAGCATATTACAATATATTGTAATATCCTCTTTTATGAGTAATTAGTTATTTTTATATATAAATTGTTTTTTGGTATGTTTGATTTTATGTTCCATTTCAATATTTTATTTGTAGTATAAAACTTAAAAGAAAGCTAACTAATTTCGCTCAGTAATATATGCAGTCACAAAAGATATCGTTAAAGCCAAGATGGTGGTATTGTCTTGCAAAAAGTCCGTTGAATCGCAGCCATGTCGAGAAGATTCAAATATTTTAAAAACTTTATTTTAACTTCCCATCATAATTGAAATTACAATACATTTAAGAAAAAATATAAGTTAAGAATAAGTGTTAAAGAATAATGTTCATAAAGAAAATCACATACAAAAACTCAAAACTGTTGTGCTACAATCCATGTTCACTTTGAACATCGAGAAAAAGATCATGGTTTGTGAGAGGTATTCGTTGCTTAGGCGCGGGCGGGGAATGATCTTTCCTGGATGAGGAGTTCCTCATCATCTCTTTTCTAGCTCAAGAGTGGACATCTTGAAAAAGAAGACATCGAAGAGTCACCCAAGAAGAATAAGGGACTCCTTGTTCGGATCGCCAAACTACACACTTCGGTGGATGAGAAGTGAGTTGAAAACTTTTGGAAAACCAAGGTTTTGTTCAAAGTCAGTATTTTTTTGCTGAAAGATTGTTTACAGCAAGTGTTAGTTTGTTGAGAAAGAAGAAAAAGAAAACCTTCCATCATCAAAAGAAGATTGTATCAATTGGTTAGTGTTGTACAACCTAGAATTTTAAGTATATTTGTAAAGGTAGTTAATAATAAAGTTGATTGTTCTGATTGCCTAGAAACCCGCCCTGAGATTAAGAGTCAATCATGCTATAAAATTAAAATAAAATTCTACTATCTATTTAATATTGAAGCTTTCATTTTAACCTGAGCCAACCTTAGATATGAGAGTTAAGTTAAAACTATCAATTTTCCTTTTTATTTATTTTAAATAATTTTTGAATTATTACAATATATATAACATAAGTATTGGCAAAAGCAAAATGTTAAAAAGAGAAGAAGGAATAAGATCTGACTCACTTGAACTGCTATAAAATACTGCTTTGTTACATCTCTCTATATACATTCGATCAGCTGATATCGAAATAACAGTTGACTCACTCCGTAACTATATACATATATATAAAACTTATGAGTTATTGGAACTATTTAGTCCTCAGACACACTTGACAGTTTCCTATGACCTCCTGAACCGTTCGTTTAATACCCCACCAGAAGTATTTCCGCCGCAGTGCCTGTATCGTCTCCGCTATCCCTCTGTGGTTTGTCTTGCCCTGGTGTTAGGCAAGCGTAACTTCTTTTTTTTGTTCACTACGCCTCGTAGTGTATCGACTAGTCGCGTACAACGAATGAAGGTCCTGTCTACCCCCAATTGTTCCGTCTGCCACAGGCACTTTTTTTTCCCAAATTACGGGGTTTCCTACATACAGGTAATACTTCCTTCCCGCCTTCGACGCATCCTCCAGTGCTCTACATATCTGCTCTTCCCCCACTCCTGGCGTTGACCAGATAGTCGTTATAGAGCTTCGAGTCACCCACGGCATTACGGCTCGACCCGTGGCAAGGGAACAACAGATACGCTGCTGAGAGTGCGTGAGGATGTAGAAGGGAGGGCGGAGAAATATGTCTTGATGATACTGTTCGACATATCCTCCGCCTTCGATAGTGTTTGGTGGCCGCGCGTATTCCAGCGGTTGCAAGAGTTCGACACCCCCAGCAACTTATACTCCCTTGTGAGTAGTTACCTTAGTAAGAGGAGTGTGAAGATCAAGGGTAGCTATTCCGAGGTCGAGAGAGGCTGCCCGCAGGGTTCGGTTTTCGGGCCGGCCCTGTGGATGTTGGTGTTCGATGAGTTGTTGGAGGAACTACAAAATAGAGGGTTCCTTGCCACGGCCTACGTCGACGACCTGGCAGTCATCTTGGCTGGGAATAACAGAGCCAGATTAGATTGAAGAACGAAGCGGAGAGATGTGCCAGTCTGGTTGGAGAGTGGTGCGTGAGGAGAAGTTTAAGTATGGCCGCAGCTAAGCCTCAGGCCATACTCCTAAAAGGCTCCACGGACAGGGCTCACCCTATCACTCTGGACATACAGGGAGAGAAGGTGGGGCTGGGTGAGGAGGTGACATACCTCGGAGTGAGGATGAGGAGAGGCTTGTGGGGTCCCTGAAACAGCAGAGCACGTGGTATTGGACTGCACCGCGATGGAAGGACACCGTGCCAGGTTGTCAAGAAAATGCGGGATCTTCGCCCTCGCCGAGTCGGACTTCCCTCTACTGATGGAAGAGGATAATTACCCGTACTTCAGGGAATTCATTTACGGGTGGAGGGAAGTTGTAGGGCCAACGCACTTTACATTGGGAAGGGCTCGGCCGCCAGCGGTTGGCGAGCCACCAATGGAAGATGAAGATGGAGAGGACAGCGAAGAAGCAGTTTGAGACCAGGAGGGCTGGACTAGGCTGCGGACTGGAGGTGACAGCCGGATGGATGCGGACCAGGCGTGCTGGACGTACCGGACGGATGCTGGTGGATAAGGTGTAGCCCCATCTTAAGGCACTCAACCGAGTGGCATGCGGAATCCTAACGCACTAGCTCACTGTTGCCGAACCCCGTATGGTAGCAATGCCAGGAAGGAAAAAAAAAAAAAGATGGTGTCGGAGCTCCCAGTGTCCATGAGGCATCTCACACCGCTCACCTTGATGATAGGCAGACCGCTGATCTCTCCTTTGATGTTGAAAATCTCTTATGTGCGGTCGCCCCTCTCCTGGCACCCACTTCAACTCTCTTGCCTTGATCTCCTTCCCTCACTTACTTGGCACCATCTACTGCTTGGCGGTTTATTACTCCGTCCTCCTCTTCCTTCCCCCTTTGTTCCTGAGGCTTCTGATGCTTCTGAGGTTTCACTAGAGGACTCACTAGGTCTATACTCCTCCTGTCTTTTCCGCCGTATCCGCTGGAAATTTATTTCCATCGGTTCCCCTGGTCCCGTCTCTGCCCTTTTGTACATATAAGGCCACTGTCGTGCTATGTGGCCTTCATTGCCGCACTCAAAGCACCTAGTGCAGGGGCATTAGGCCACCAGGTGTCCTACTTTTCCACACCCATGGCACTTCCTGTTTTCTTTCCCTCCTCCATTGCGTATTCTGCCCTGGTTCGGCCGCCTTTCTCTTCTCTTCCATGGTGTTGATGGATTCCTCGTGCAGTGGTACAGTACTCTGTTCCATCCTCCATCATCGACATCCATCCTTGCATCCTCCTTTCTAGCGCTCGTGTCGATCATGTCTTGAGCACATTCTACGAAAGTGCGGTCCCGTGGTGAACCTTCTCTTTTATTCGTCTCCTTAGCTAGTTGCACCTTCATTATGGAGTCGATAAAATTCATCTTTCAACTGATAATGTCTGCTCCAAGAGTCTCTCTCATCTTTTCTGTGGTCAGATTAAACTGTCCTAACAGCGTGGCTGCGTACTGTCCATTAGACTGCCCATGCTTTCTCCTCTCCCGCAGCATGTAGAAAATGTATTCCTCCGGGGACCATCTGGCTCCTCCATAGGCCTTCTTTAATCTTTCCTTCACTCCTGGGCATGCTGTTTCCTCGTCTGCCTGAATATGGTTCAAAACACTTCGCTTGACCCGGCATATGAGTGCTGCCTTGAGGGAAATCGCGTCGTTCTTGTCCAGCAACTCCTCTGAGACCTTGGCTGCCAACCTATCCATGATGCGATCTCCACCTTTAATAAAGTGATTTAACTCACCGATTTCGCCTGAGAACCGCTCCAAGTCTGAGATGGCTTTTCTAATATCCTTAGAGGTTACTGCTCTCACTTTCATTTTAGCTATAATATTGGCGTGAGCAGCCGCAAGAGTGGTCTCTGGTAGTGGAGGTAGCACTGGCTGCCTCAATGCGGGCTGTTATGGTGGCTGACCATCACCATTAACCATGTTGGTCAGTAAAAAGAAAGCCGGAGGAAAAAAGAAAAAAAAAATCCCGGATGAGAGAACAGTTAAAAAATATATATATATATTCAAACTGTGGAGTTTTAATGAAAAAGATTTAGATTTTTAAAAAATTAAGATTTAGAATCTTAATTTTAGGAAAAAAAATCTTCATTCAGTGAAAAATATTCAATCAGTATCCGGGTTTCGGCACCACTTACGAGCACTTGGACTGAAAGGGTTGAAGAAAAAGGAAAAGAAGGAGCAGAATTAAACCGCACGCTTACTAGAAAGATACTGCTTTATTATCTCTGTGATGCTCCTTATAGACATTATTGAGGTTTATTTACATGGGGAGTTAGGATTAGTGTTGTATACAGGCCTTGTCCAACCATAACTTATATATATGTATTTTAAATGAAGGTCAGAAAAAAAAAGAAAAAAAAAATACCGAGGTATTTGACATTTTGACTGAATTGGAGTTGATTACCAAAGAAAGTCAGCGTTAGAAAGGTATCTAACTTCCGCATTTTGGAGAAACAGAATTAACCCTGTCTTTGATGGGTTTACTGAAAGCTGCATTTCAGTGTTCCATATCTGTCCAACATTACATGCGACTTGCCTTAGTTTAAGATTAGAATTCATGAACTCTCCTATGGTGAGGATCATTTCATCTTCAGCTAACAAATATCCCAGCGTCCTTAAGTCTTCTCAATAGGCTGTCCTTAACTAGGCACGATAGTAACCTTGACCCTAGTAACAAATTGACCCAAATAACTATCGCATTCGGGGCAGAATTGTCTAATAAGGCTTTACAGAATGCCTGAAGCCTTGTTTTGTCAAATGCCCCTTCTTCATCGAAAAAGAGTCCTAAAGCAGGCTTCTTATGTATTAAGAACTTTTCAATCTTCCCTGAAGATATGTATTTGTCTTATAAGCCTTCTTGGGTGAAGAGAATTAATTAGCAGCACCTTGCTTATTATATACATTTCTACCTACTTCTCCAGAATCTTAAATAGGAAGAAGGATAAGCTTATAGGTGACTCTGGTATATATCCCAATGCCAGGAAGGTTGTAAGTAATGCGCTAATATGGGGTAGTAGAGCATTAAGTCCTTCTTTGAGCATGCATGGGAGAATACCGTCTGTACCTGGGGCCTTATATGGCTCGAGCTCCCCCAGACCCCACCTAATGGCCCCATCCGTAACGATAGACTCCGCTAACGACCAGTCTTCTTCTTAATTGTATTCTTCTCTGATGGAGTCCATGATGGATGGGTTGTCTAAATTTCTATGATGGTAACTTGAAAAGTCTATTTCCATTAAATGACACAAGGTTTCCTCTAGGCCGGAGGTCCACTTTCCATCTAGTTCCCTTAGCGTACCTTATATTATAATGGTTGTTGCCCATTACTCCTTTTAGCTTTCTGTGTCGAAAGGCTTCTGGCGTGCTTTCTTTATTACTACAGAACTTACACCATGCTTCTGGCGTGCTTTCTTTATTGCTCCAGAACTTACAACCATCCCTTTGTGTCTTCTTAGTTCCCTTTAATACTTATTAGAGGCGGTCCAGTATGAATTCCAGTCCACATCTAGTTTTGTCTTTTAAGCCTTATTATAGACTTTTCCTAAGTCTTTTTGTAATTTAGTCAGTTCAGTTAACTACCATCTTACTTTAACTGGATTTCATTCTCAGTGGACAAGCCTCCTCGTAGGCTGATATAACAGCTCTTTCCAGAATGCTGGATTTCATATCTAATTGCGACCTGAAAAGTCTTCCCACCATGTTGGATGAAACACTTTCCAGCCTTTCCATGAAAAGATTCCAGTCTTTAATTCTCGGGTTTCTTTTCAGTGAGAGACGAGGCTTTTCAACTTATATCTTAAACGAGATCATCCGATGATCATACAATTATTATGACCTAATCTTTATAAAGGCTTTTAATTCGGCTTGAGGCTAATGTTATGTCTAAAACCTCGCCTTTTGATCCGGAAAGAATAGTTGCTTCGCCACCTCTGTTAAATCAATTGAGGCTATAAATTACAAAGTTTTACCACGCTCATAGGTGTTTGTGCTTCTCCACAAGTGGTGAGCATTGATATCTCCGCCAACTAAGAGTGGTAAATCTACCTCTCTGGAGTACCGGAGAAGTGTTTCCAAATATTGTTAGGGGGGATCTAGAACATAAAAAGATCCTATTATCATTTTAATCTTATTTATACCAACCTTGATTGTTAATGCCAATGTTGTGGTATCTCTCATATTCATGTGAGGGAGTAGCAGCACCTGTAAGTCTTTAGAGCCCCAAATGCAAGTCCTCGCATTATCTTCACATGGGGGTTGGCGGATGATCCTACCACCTGTTCTCCCTAATATTTTAATAGTTCCCCTATAACAATAAGGTTCTTATATTATATCACCCACGAGGGTGACTCCTAAAATTCACTTGGCTAATTCGGCTGAGCCGACTTATAATGTTGCATAAAAATACGCCTCCTTGGACAGGGCGCGCTGGATCAGAAAAATTACTAATATAAACTTGATTTAGGATTAGTAATAGATTCTCTTGGAGAATCCTCGATTGAAAGGGATATTTTCTATTGGAAATCTCAGAGTTAAGTGTGCTGGAAGAGGCTACAAAGTCTATTTCACTACTAAAAGTAACGGAATTTACCATAGTTAGGACCTACCAAGTTTAATTTCGAAAGTCCTCACAACTTCTGGGAAAAAAAAAGTTTTTAATTGAGTATTGAATACGTTGAATATAGGATTGGAAGATCTGAGACCAGTAGGCAATTCAACACCTCATTTGAAAGTACAAATGTTATATGAACTGTGCTCTGATTAACACGAAAAAAGGAAATTAAAGTTTTGTATTTACTTTTTTTAGAAATCTTTGTTTTTTTCGTTGAACTGGAAGCGTTCAAAAACTTTTCAAGGTAGTTTAGTTCTATTGCACCATCCTTAAGTAGATAAATTTATTTTAAACATTTTAGTTTGGTATCAATAAATCTATTGTAAAGGGGCCTCTACATGTTGGCCAAGCCATGGCGAACTCAGACATGCGCGAGCATGTGGATGGGTGGCTTGTACGAGTTGGCCTAAGCTCGTTGCCGATCCGTCGAGAGTCGGTTTTTTGGACACAAATCAAAGGGGTTCGTGAGAGCGCTAGTGTAGCGTCTCCACCATTGTTCTTTGTCTAGTTGCAGCTGAGAGCTGTTAGGAGTTTGAAGGTGTTTGTTGTTACTGTTTATAATAAGTTTTATATTTAATCTTATTATTTATATCTAATCTCCTTTCATTTTCTTTTTTTTGTAATAAAAATAATATAATCCCAGTACTGAAACCACTTGTACGTCCGCCATGCTTGCCTCTCTGAATAACACTGACATGTGGATGGTCCGCTCTTTGTTTACCGAGCATTTGTACAAGCCTCCGATTCGTGGCGAGCGGCCAACATGTGGATCCACCTTAAGAGGGACTAGGGGCGGACCTAATAGCGAAAAGAATTTATTTTTCACTTCTAGAAAAACATCTACATTTATTAATCTTTAACTCTGGATAAATGAAGTTAAGGTTTTTTGTTGGATACTTCTAGATTTGGCTCCTGATTTGCCACACAGTGTGATGTGGAATTAGGCATACATAAATTTTAATAAGGGGTTATAGTAGGCCATGAGAAAGGGATGCAACCTGAGAACTGCAGTAGCGCCAGTTGGAATCCGGCCTAGGGAGTCTACTTTGATTTCTGAAATGAAAACTTGACCCCCCACCATTGTATTAGAATAGAATAGTACTCGGTAGATAACCAACCCCCCCGTATGTCAGAAGTCACTAGAAAGGTAGTGAAAAAAAAAATCTTTTTATAAGTATATCGTTGACAAGCTAATAAAATAAAGGAACTTTCGTAAAATCATCAAGGTTTTATATTGAAAAATTATTGCGTGAAAACCTATTAAGTATTTTTGAAAATTATTTGTTTTTATTTTGTTAATCTCACTTTGGCCTCTATGACCGTTTAACGAAGCGATATTTCTCTAGACATGTTTCCTATCTTATAAAACATTCTTGCTAGAATCTGTAAATGGGGACAAAGTTCAGAAATTCTCACGTTAATGAAAAAATGTGGTTTCCTCACCATAAAGGAAAACCTTTAAAAAATTATATCCCGTCAACGCATTGAGAAAGGTGAGGTTGGCGTCACTGAACTATATTTTTGGTGATCCAGATCAAATCTGGATGTATACATATGTGTTTGTCGGCATTTAGTCAACTTTTCTATTGAACATAATAAATGAAAGCGTTCATCTGATTTAATTAAATTTTCAGGCATTATGCTCGTTGGGACTGTATTGACCCCGTATTGTTTTTATCATTTTATTAGACATTTTTTTAATATCTATCTGAAATGTTCTGATAATTTTCCCAAATAATTTTTAGATTATTGTAAACAATCTCTTGGCTTAGTTTTATTGCTTTATATATTTTTGATTTATATGTTGTGTTTTTTTCTCCCAGAAATCCATTGATGAAAATGGCAATTCTTTGGGAACATCCAGAATGGACAGTTTAGCGGAAAGGAAGGCTAAAGCTAGAAGGTTAAAGGTTGTATGATTACTATTATATTTTATTTTTTCTTTGATTTATTTCGTTTTTCTTTTGATATTATCAGATTTAAGATAACTCACGTATATTAAGCATGTAGGGAATGAATTGATATAAGTATAATTCCTTCTTAGCTTAAGAATATAGAAGATTAAGCTTACTTGGTGTTAAATTAATTTAGATTATTTCACGGGATAGTAATATGTCTAAGTAATCATAGAGTGGTAAAAATGATTTATTTTTTTTATGATTTTCTCCTTATAACTTCTAATATTTCATTTCCATACATCCTTGCTTAACTTCTTCTTTTTTCCTTTTATGTGATTTTCAACTTGGATAAAGTATAAACAATACCAGTTGTACAACTTCAAGGTACCGGTACGTATTTTATTATGTCAAGCCCTTTATTGTATGCTGATTTGTTATTCATTTATTGACAAATTTTATTCACAATTTATGAGGATAAAATTTAGAGAAAGTTAGATTTCTGGATTAACGAATCTGTATATATATATATATATAAATTACGGCCGAAGCACGATAACAGCTGACAGGCCGTATCAGCTGATCAAGTCGAACAGCTGATCAACATGTATGTATAGAAGAACTGGATTCAATAAAGAGCATTCTATTTCTGGAACCCGTGAGAGTCATTTTATGCTCTTTTCACTGTTTTCACTTGACGATACTTAAGCGGTGCTAAAAAATTTCTTTTTTCTTTGTTCTCTCTGAATTATGACCAATAGCAGAATAGTGAGAGCTGCAGTTGTAAACCTTGAGGGTCTGAACTTAACCAACAACCCACCTCCAGCAGAGATTCAGCCACTACCAGAAATATTACTAGCGCAAGCTCATGTCACGACGCTGGAATGGATCAAAGTCTGCACAGCAACCGCCCAGGACTTAAGAATGGCAGTTTCTGACCTTGAAAGGTTCACTGAGCAGTTAAGCCATTTCTTGAAAGGGGGTGACCGACTGATTAGTCGAATAGATGCGAAGACAGCCGAACACCTGCTCGACAGTGAGGATGTGGAGTGGTTAAGGGCAGCAGTCATTTGCAGGGTGAAAAGAAGTATACTTAATCAAATTCAAGCGGATGAGGAGACACCCTGCAGAGTGATCAAGGCAAGATTTAAGAAAGAATTTGGAGGAGGACATATTTATGACAATTAGAGAGACAAAGAAATGAAGACAGTCTGATGGGCAGTTCAGGTACATGGTCGAATGCAATTCCTATCCAATGTATTAAATATTCAGTTACTAAAAGAGTTGGGGGAGAAGGGGGGAATGGCGAGAGTCATTCGTAGAATGTTCTTAGGAACTTATAAACACAAGTGCCCAGGAACAGGAATCCAGAATGGATGTTGAAGAACCTGGATGGAAGAGGATTTTGTACAATCGGCCAAGGACTACTCCGACGCCCTTAGAAGAAGAGAGTGCAAGTATAGCGGTTTGGAGAAAATAATGAACAGTGACAGAAGATCAGGAGAAGCAAAATCAAGAACCAGCAGCCGCCGAGAAGACTGCAAGTGTCATAGTTGCGGTCAAAGTGGGAACCTGGTGGCCCAGTTTCTCCGGACTCTGTATTTCGAGTGTGGAAACGAAGGACACATCGCCCAGCAATGCCCATACATATACCGAAGAAGGAATATGGTCGAGGGCGAGGCAATGGAGGTCAATGCCCAAGAAGTAAGGAGGAAATCCTTCGGCAGAGACTGAGCGGATCGTCAAGTGAGTCGACGGAGGTTTCAGGAGCATCAGAAACGAAAGACGAAGTTGATGAGCAAAGAAATGGTCGTAAGCAAAGGAGCCGAGGAAGCGGATGAAGGCAAGGACCAGGAGGAAAGAAGACACGTGAGATCTGAGGAGGATATAAGCAGAGAGGCGACTGCACATTGAGAAGCTATCACGTGAAAGGAGAGCAGAGCGGTCTGCCTATAATCCGAGTGAACGGAGGAGTAATCTGTTTCATGAAATAGCAGACGCGAAGGCGCGAGTAGGGGCAGTATTTGACGACATTTTTTATAATGAAGGAGAAGTATTGGGTGCAACAGGAAGGACAGTTCATGAGATTCCACTAAAGCAGGAAAGAGTGACATATGTTAAAGAACGACGATGCCCACAGGCACTCCTGAAACACATAAGAGAGGAAATTGAGAACTTAAGAAGACTAGAAATCATTGTGGACAGCACGTCACCCTATAATAGTCCGTAATGGGCAGTTCGGAATAAAGGTTTGCCAGGTGAAAACGAGGAAAAATATTGGGTGGTCATCGACTATCGAACTTACGATGAGAATACCGATGATGAAAAGTACCCGATACTGAGGTTTGAGGATATCCTTGACAGATTTTAGGAGGGACTAAAATCATTAGTACCTTAGACTTGAAAGCAGGGTATCACCAGATTCGTATACACCCAAAGGACCAAGACAAAACTGCTTTTACTTTCGAAAGAGGGCATTACAAATTTACGCCGATGCCGTTTAGACTGTAGAACGTGGCCATTACATTCCAGAGGTTGAAGGACGAATTCTTGAGAGGGTTAGATGAAGCAGTTTTCCAGGTTTACATGGATGACTTCCTAGTATTTAGTATATCGGATAAGCACCATGTGAAGCATCTACAGAGAGTGTTCGAGAGGATGCGATACTTTGGGCTGAAACTATCTCGGGAGAAGTAATTGCTTGGAGAAAAACAGATAAATTTTCTAGGACATACCATATCTCAGAAGGAGGGGGTAAGACCGGATGTGCAGAAGGTAGCGGCCTTACATCGGATGGCAGTGCCGACCGACATAAAGGGAATCGAGAGGTTGTTAGGGGCATTAAACTTATATAGTCGGTTCATCCCTGATATGGCGGAATATCTGGTACCCCTTAATAATTTGTTAAAAAAAGGTAGTTGATAATAATGATGCCAGCCATTGAGAGCAATATTCGTAAATGTACAAACCAGCTGCAGGAGGAACCAGTACTGGCGTTTCCCGACTTCCAGAAGCAAAGGGAGCGGTGCTATCACTGTAGGGTGAGGTAGGAGAAAGTCCTGTGGCATACGCTAGTAGAAGACTCACAGAGGCAGAAGCACGTTACAGTGTCTTAGAACGAGAACTACTGTGAATTGTGTAGGAAATTTCTGAGAATTTCCGATCCTACTTGTTTGGAAGACGATTTAGGGTTCAGACGGACCACAGGCCCCTCCAATGGGTTGCGCAGTTAAAGGAATCGTACGTGAGAGTCACACGGTGGAAGGAACTGTTGAGGCAGTATAACATGGACATAACGTACAAACCTGGCAAGGAAAACGTAGCAGATTGACTTTCGCGTGCGAGAAGATGACCATGGAGAAACATCCGGAGTTGGAAGGCAGTTCTTGAGGGAGAGGATTCCGGAAGTAGATCAACAATCATCCTCACCAGAGAACCAGATTAGAGAGGAAATGTCCGCAGAAGGAAGATCGAACGATGACTGACGGAAATGGAGGATATTATAAACAACAAGAGGTACCAGATTATTTGGAAAACAAAAACCGCGGGGTTGCTGTAGATGGAACAGAGCAAGGACGGTGGTAGGATCATTTTGACTATCTGGTCACAACCGGGTGTTAAAGAGGACCAAATATGCAGAGCGCTGAAACAAGCATTCAAAGCCGGTAAGATCCACCACTTGTTGGAAATATGACGGTATGGGAAAAGATCCAGCGGCTATGGAGAACGGAAGAGATCGGCGTTGATCGATTGTTTATTCGATGCACATCAATGGTAGATGTGAGAGACCCGGAAAGTCAAAAGGAGGTAACCTTGGCTTATCACCAAGGAAAAACTAACCATCGTGAGCTGAATGAGATTCTACAAACATTGCGGCGTAAATATTTTTGGTGTGGCATGAAACGCACAAACCAAGAGATTCCTGGGAAATGCGAGGTGTGCCTCAGGACGAAATATGATCGGCTCCCACCCTGTGCAGCTCAAGAAGAGACCCCTACCGCGAATGCGCTGCTTAGGGACTTACAGGTGGATTCTTTTACCTGGAAAGGCTATAAGTGGTTCATAATTATTGATATATTCAGTAAGGTGGCCATGGTATACCCGGTGCAGGACAGATCGGCGTAGGCGGTTTTACGAGCCCTTTGGACATGGTTTCAATTTTATGGCATCCATTTCAATTTTATGACAACGCACCATCAGAGAGGAAATGAGAATATTGGAAGTGGTGTGGCACCTCAACATCCACAGAGCTGCGGAGGAATAGAGTGGCTTCATAGCACACTGACCACCAGCTAGAAAGAGGACTAGAGCCTGATGACGCGATGGAACGGGTAGTGGCAGTATAAACCACTCCATACACACTGTCACGGGGTTTGCCCCATTCAAAATTCTTTTTGGAATGAGGGGACGTCGACGGGACAACCGTGGTACTTTGCCGGGTGAAGATGATATGCCCAGTAATGTGATGGCCTTGCAAAAGTCAGGGGCAGGATTTGCAGGAAAAAGTAGAATAGTGGCCAAACATAACTTGAATGTCCGAGACCTGATGGGTGGAACAAATATTGGCACAGTGGTATATAGGAAAGTGGGGGCTAATAGAGGGAAGGAGCTACAAAGGTATGAAGGCCCATTTAGAGTGATCATCATTCGAGAACATAATATCGTTACAATAGAAAGCGTCAAAAAACCTAGAAAGAGGAGACTGTCCACATTGAACAGTTTAAAATTTAAAACAGCCGGGAGTTACGGCCGAAGCACGATAACAGCTGACCGGCCGTATCAGCTGATCAAGTTGAACAGCTGATTGACATGTATATATAGAAGTACTGGATTCAATGAAGTGCATTCTATTTCTGGAACCCGTGAGAGTTATTTCATGCCCTTTTCAATCGACGATGCTTAAGTTATATTTATATATCAAATCAACTTTAATCCACAGGGGGGGGGGGGGCAGACACTTGTTAGTGTATTAACTTTAAGGCAAACTGTACCGATTTTTAGTAAGTTTTTTTTCAAGAGATGGCAGCACTTTCGGGGGCAAATTTACTTTTCTTCTCATCTGAATACGGAATAATAAATTTCCCATCTGTAAATGGATTTACCATCTAGAGCCCCATAGAAGTTACTGAAATTGTTTCATTAATTTTTGTTGTAATTATTTAAGGATTTAAAAAATTTATCTTTGTTATTATTTGTAAATCAAAAAAAGTGAGCTTATAGGCACTTGACCACAAGCAAATAAAACATTAGTATACGCAAACAGATTAATTTTTGGTAGCATAGGATGATCGTAAAGAGAAAAATACGATTTAGGATTATAGCCGCGAGATTTGTAATTGCTAGGCCAGAGGAAGTGGCAGCTTACCCCCACTTCCCTAGACGTTGATGCTACCAGAGCCGCAAAGTTTGTCTGCTTGCTCTACGTATTTCCACGCATTTTTGATATTTTTTATTTTTTCACCAATACTAAAGTGGAATTCCAAAATGAGAATACAACATTTTTAAAATTAAAATAATTTTAATTTTAATAAAAATGTTTTTAATTTTTTTTTCTTTAGGTAAATTTTGATTTCCTTGTCAAAATATTTCAATGCTAAATTTATCATTGTAATCACTATATTGTTTTAGTTTATTTTTCTCATGTCTAGAGAAATAAAAAAACAAAAAAAGATAGTCCACCGTGGATAATATTTATGAGAAGATAGATGGAGGTGCGGTCAGAGAATAACACAAATAAATTAAAAAACTTATTTACTAGTGCCAACGTTTCGGCCAGAATTTATAGCCTTAAATAATTGTACAGAATGAATATAGATAAAAATAATATAATGAAAGAAGCGGGAAATAAAAGGTTTATATAAGTAATTAAATATGTGAGTAAAATAACATAATTATTAAAATAAAAATGTAAAGTTATATAATGCAAAGAAACTTTGAAATATGAATAATTTAATTTAATAATAATAATTTAAAAATGGAAAGAAAATATTGAACTAATGTAACATGTAAGTCAAAAAAAGAAGCAAAAAGAAACAGAATACAAAGTTAGTAAGACAAAGGAGTAATTGGAAAATAATGATAATACTTTGTGCTGTATGTGTATTGAAAAATAGACGATAAAAGGAGAGATCAACAAGTTCAGAAATAATAAGTAAATTTAATAAAAGTAGTGAACATTACAATAACATAAGAAACACACTAAAATTTAGTTCTGTCGGGTTCACTGATGTCAAGTGAGGTGGCGGAAATTTCAGGAGTAACAGAAACTGAAGACGAAGTGGATGAACAAAGGAATGGTCGTGAGTTAAGGAGCTGAGAAAGCACGTAGAGGCGAGGACTAGGAGGAAGGAAGACACGTGAGATCTGAGGAGGATGTAAGCAGGGAGGTGACCGCACATTGACAATCTATCACGTGAAAGGGGAGCAGGGCAGTTTGTCTTTTATCCGACTGAACGGGGGAGTAAGCTGTCTGGTGGACACGAGCAGTTCAAACACCATTTCTTGTAGAGAAGTACTTATTAGCGGTGAGGTGTGGACACTCCAAGTAAAGGTTTGCAAATGTAAATTAATCACTCTGGGTGGATCATGCAGTATAGAGGATAGGACTGGGCCAGTGAGGGGCTAAAGGGGCATTTCAACAATTCATGTAGTGAGTAGGATGCTTAGGGATTATCATTGATCAGGTGATTATTGGTTGTGATCTTTTAGGGAAGTTGCTGCTAAAATAAGAGTGGGGGCTAAGATAATAAAAGAATAGTAATGGGAAATGGAATATTAAAATCGGACGAAGTGCAGATGCAATGCAAAAACAATAGCAGACGGGAAGGCGCGAGTAGGGGCAGTAACGCAGGTGGAGAATTGAACGCCATTACAACAGATTTGACGTTATTTTTTTTAATGAAGGAGAGGTATTGAGTTCAAAAGAAAGGACGGTTCATGAGATTCCACTAAAGCAGGAAAGAGTGACATATGGTGGGAACGAAGATACACACAGGCACTCCGGAAGAACATTAGAGACGAAATTGAAAACTTTAGAAGACAAGGATTCATTGTAGACAGTATGTCACCCAATAATAGTTCATAGTGGAAGAAGCCTACGCCAGGTGAGAATGGATGATATATAGGGTGGTCATTGATTAACATAAGGTCAATGATAATACCGTCACTGATAAGTATCGGATACTGAGGTTTGAGGATATTCTTGACAGACTAGGAGGGGCTAAAATCTTTTGCATCTTATACTTGAAAGCAAGGTATCACCGGATTCGTATGCACCCATAGAACCAACACAAAACGGCTTTTACTTTCGAACGAGTGCACTAAGAATTTAGGAGAATGCTATTTGATCTGAAGAACGCGAACATTACATTTCAAAGGTTAACAGACGAATTTTTGAGAGGTATAGATGATACAGTACGCCAGATTTACCTGGATGGCCTGCTGGTGTTTAGTAAATTGATTATAGACCATATAAAACACTTAAAGAACGTTTTCAGTGGATGCGAGAATGCGGACTAAAACTATCTCGAGAGGAGTCGTTGCTGGTACAAAAGCGAATACATTTTCTAGTACACACCATATCTCAGTAGGGTGTAAGATCGGGCCATTGAAGAAAATATAAGAAAATGTATTGATCAGTAGCAGAAGGAACCAATACTTGCGTTTCCTGACTTACAAAAGCAGTTCATGCTCACGACAGACGCTAGTGAGTACCCGCTAGGAGCAGTGCTCTCATAAGAAAGTGAGGTAAGGTGTAACTGAGGCAGAAACACGTTACAGCGTCTTTGAATGAGAACGACTGGGTTTTATATTATTATGTATAATAATTATATATCATATTATCGACAATAATATGGTCAATAGAGCATTCCCAATTCTACTTGTTCGGGAGAAGATTTAGGATCCAGACGGATCATAGGCCCCTCCAATGGGTGGGGAAGCTAAAGGAATCGTCAGTGATAATTACAAGGTGGAAAGAACTGTTGATCCCGTACAACATGGACATCAAGTACAAACCTGGCAAGGAAAACGTAGTAGCAGATTGGCTCTCACGAGCAATAATGGAAAAGAATCCAACGCCATAAGATTAACCATTCATATGTTGGAAACGCGACATTATAGGAAAAGAACTAACTGCTATGGAGAATGGAAAAAATTGGCATAGATCGATCGTTTATTCGATGCACGTTGATGGTAGGCCCCCTGCGAGATCCGGAACATCAAAAGGAAATGTTGGCGTATCACTAAGGAAAAACTAATCATCATGGGCTGAATGAGACTTTACAAGCATTGCGGCGCAAATATTTCAGGTGGGGCAGAAAACGCACAATCCAGGAGATTCTTGGGAAATGCGAGGTGTGCCTCAGTACGAAGTATGATCGGCACCAACCTCGTGTAGCTCAAGAAGAGACCTCTACCGCGAACACACCGCTAAGCGACTTACAGGTGAATTCTTTCACCAAAGGCTATATGTGAGTCATAGTCATCAATGTATTCAGTAAGGTGACTATGGCATGTACAGGACAGATCAGCGGAGGCGGTTTTACGAGCTCTTCGGACATTGTTCCAATTATATGGTGTGCCCGACAGAATTTCTTCCGACAGTGGGAGAGAATTTGACAATACAAGCATCAGAGAGGAAATGAGAATATTGGAAGTGGTTCGGCACCTCACCATCCAAAAAGCAGCCGAGGGATAGAGTGACTTCAATGCACTATGAGTGACGAGCGTACCAGCTAGAAAGGGGACTGAAACCTGAATGACGCCATGGAACGGGCAGACACAGCATACAACCACTCCATACACACTTTTACGGGATTTGCCCTATTCGAAATTCATTTTGGGATGCGGTTGCGTCGACGGACTGCCGTGGTACTTTGCCGGGAGAGGATAAAATGGCCGGTAATGGTTTGGTCTTTCATAAGTCAGGAACAGGATTCGCAAGGGAAAAAGTTGAAGAGTGGTACAGGATAACTTCTGCTCCTTGGAATAGTGAGGGCTGTCGATCACTTTTGACCATATGTGTTCAGTAGAAGGTTCAAGTTATATACTGACCACAAACCACTCTAGTAGGTGCGAAAACTGAAGGAAGCGTCAGCCAGAATTACAGGTTGGAAGGTGTTCCTAACCAAATATAACATGGATATACTATATAAATTAGGTAAAAAAGTGGTTGGTTGTCTTGGTCACCGTGGAATAAGAGAATGGACGCCAAGAGAGAAAGAACATGGGTGACCATGATTGACCTCTTGCGGCAATGGTGCACCATTTGCGAGACAGGTTTTCGGAGGTAGTTTTGGAATAGCCACATCTCGTTGGATGGGGGAAGAGAATTCGACAACTCCTTGATCCGAAAGAAAATGAAGGATATCGATGTGATGTGGCACCTTAACACACCAGGAATGATTGAGGTCGAATTCCCCGATTCTCTGGAATTCGTCCGAGGCACTCTTTTTGCGTAATGCTCACAATGGACTGTTGTAGGGCGAAGTGCTGTCCACAATTATCACTTGCTTCTGCAAACTTTCTATTTCTTCCCTAATGTGTCTACCAAGTGGCTGGAGATATCACCTCTCCTTCACTTGCTTCACCCTATCCTGCTTCAATGTGATTTCGTGCACCATTTTTCCTGTAGCTCTCGGTACTTCCCCTTCTTTACAAAAAATATCATCACATTACTTCAATATTGCCTTTATCCTACTCTCCCTCTAGTTAATCACGCCCGTTCTTGCTTACAGTCACACACGAGCTTCTGACAGCTGTACCTCTTCACTCCAATTCTAATATTCCACTGAAACCCACTATTTATTATTTTCGCTACCACCTTTTCCAAAATATCTCGTAGTCAATGATTATCAGTGATAATGAATGATTATCAGGTTGTCTCGGGGCATTTTCCTCATTACATGGACTGTTACCTTTCCTCCCTTAGCCCCCCAGTTACCCAATTCCATTTCTGTTTTCCCTTTAATGCTACAAGGCCTAACCAACTGACATTTACATACTCTGACCTGTAGTTCCCTCTTTCCACCACTCATCTCTAGGGCCTCTCGGCAGAGGAATGTGTTTCCCAGGGTCAATTAGACAGCTTACTCCTCTCTTCGCTCGTATAATAGGCAAACCGCCGTGCTTCTCTCACATGGTGGTTCTCCAACGTGTGGTCGCCCCTCTGTGAGTGCACTCCTCAAAACTCTCCTCGATTTTACCTGTTTTTTCGCTTCTTCTCCAAGTCCTCTTGCCTTGACCACAGGAGATACCTACCGCAGATCCCCCGCTCAATGATCTACAGATAGACACTTTCACTAGGAGAGGATATAAATGGATAACCATACTTGATCTCTTCAGTAACGCAGCAATGGCGCATCAGGTGCTGGACAAGTTGTCGGAAGTAGTGTTGGTAGCTTTCCGATTGTGGTTTCAATTCTATGAAGCTCCTGGGCGCATCACATTCAGGCAGAGAATTCGACAATGCCATGAGCTTCTCAACGCACTAGGGCACCCCATGAGTAGAAGAGGCATAAAGTGGCTTCATGGCATGTTATATATAACG
>NW_027114857.1:106861-116106 GCF_000696795.3 Halyomorpha halys
CACAACAATAGAAGAACAAAGAAAACACCAGGAATCAAGATCGTAGAGCTTGGTTAGTTTTTGTATGCATAATAATAGATACATGTGTAAAATAGATTTTAATTTAAATTAAGAGAAATTATTGTATCTGTATTCTGATTGTCTAGCAACCACACGCCCTGAGATTAAGAGTCTTTCTTTTTATATAATAAAATTATATTATCTATTTTATATTTAAGTTCTTAATTAGAACCCAAGTATCTTTTATATTTGAAAAAAGCCATAAAACTAGCAAAGATTCTTTTTATTTTTATTTTTAATAAATAAAATTATTACAATATATACATAACTTAGGAGTAGTCAAGAGTGAAATGCAAAAAAAAAAAGTTATAAGGAATGAATGAAAGTGAAAGACTGCCATTATTGAGCCAGATTGCGTTTTGAAAAATCAGAGATCATTTCGTAAATCTGAAACTCGTTGCGTAGGTTAATAAAAGTTGGATTGCAAAATATATTCTGTGGTTTGAATATTCGGATTAGATTTATATGTACAAGGTTTCCTGTAAGTGATTACCAATATAACAGAAAATGACTCGGAAGTGAAATTCTAATAGACAAACAAGGGTTGTTGTCAGAAAATAAGTGTTTCATAGTTGCGTCCCTTTCTTTTCATTATTTCTCCCAATTGAACAGTCAATTAACTTAGTTGGAAACATATTTGTACTTCTGAAATTTATTCTGAAACGTTTCTAATTATAATAAATTTAAAGAATTATTTGTTTATTCCTCTATAACTTATTTTTTGAAAGAACGAATCAGACAATAGCTGTGGATAATTATAAAAAAATTATAACATCCAATAAAAAATATTAAAAAAGTAAAAGCAAACAATAGGCTAAAATCTCATGATTCATGAAATAATAATAGTAATTATCAATACTAATGAGATAGTACCTAAGAGAAAAAAATTAATGCAAATTATTTTCAATATTACTGTAGAAATAAATAATAGCAGAACACCAATACAAATTTACTGTGACTGTTCTCAAATTTAAGTATTGCTATAAGGAAGTTAGTTTTAGCAGCCTTGAGTTGCCGTATCGTTCTAGCCGGTACCACCTCAAATGGTTTCCTTCCATTTGTAAACAAAAAAGTATTTTTCTCTTTACGATCGCTGTATAAATGCCATAATTTCACGGAATGTCTCATTGGTTTCGGTGGACGGTTCTACAAGTGCCTATAAGGCCACATTTTTAAAAATTTATCGTTAACTCATATTTTTGCATCTTATTTTCCTTATTATTGGATTGGTGCTTTTTTAACCTAATTTCAGTAACTTCTATTTTCGAAAAACACAAAATGCACTTTACAGATCCGAAATCGGACCATCCGTTCACGAGTAAATAGAAAAGTAAATTCTGGTGCGTCCCTGGAAGCGGTACATTTAGCCTTAATGTATTAATCATATTATTGCAATGTAATAAGGGATAGAATGGGGACCTTCTCAAACGAATATATCGGCTTATGTCAGAAAATGTCTTCGCTGCCGCAGTGACACTGTTAGCTTCTCCGAACAATTCAGTGTGTCTGCAGGCAAAGTGGTGAAGACTATGTGTTTCTCTGGATTCTACGTATTTCTCGATCTGAAGCTGTTTAGGGAGACTTCGATTGGTCGTGGTATTATAGGCAGCCAGGTTCTGGCTTGTATACTTTTCGATCTGCTAAGAGGGGTGGCGCATTAAAAAATTAGACCCCAGTCCCAAATTTTATATTAATAAACAAAAAGGGCCTACAAAAATCAGATAGGTATATCCTGCCCTAGTTTTTCCTGTAGATGTCTGTATTTTAAATCAATCAATCACAAGGAAAACATACCAACAACTATAAAAAATAAGCATCATCCGTGAATTTAGGTTTACTGGGTTAAAATGTTTAGATTATTCACGAATTTCCTAGAAAATCAGTTATTGTTGTACTGAAGTGGATTCGAAAGTAGCTGGTCATCAGAAATTTTGCTGAAGACTCATAGTTTGATGTAGTTTCTCGCCTTTTTACTTTCACTTATCAATATATGATATACATTGTATGAGCAAGTATTACGATCATGCATTGAATTTGAGTTTTTGACGGAAATACACGTTTTGAGGTCCCTTAGTCCTAATAACCAAGTATCCCAAAATAGTCGCTGTGGGATTGTTTTTGCTTGCTTGTGAAAAGTCCTGGTCATAAATTAAATGTTTAGGGTTTGTGTATGCCTTGGATGTTACAGAAACCTTTTAGTTAAAATCGACCAACCAGAAGTGCCATTTTAGAGAATCTATTTTACATTTTTTCTCAAAAACGGGTCTAATGGTTTTGATGAAACTCGGTAATTCAGTGTTCTTTAATACCTGATAGGTCTTCTCTTCATTGAAATACTCGAACAGGGCTTAAATGACAAATTTTTTTTTTAAATCTCTAAAGTATCTTTATTCTTGCTTATTTGAAATAAATTATCAGTCCCATTTTTAGCAATAATGAAAGATGGATAAATACAAAATATTAAAGATTTTGATAAATAATTAAAGGAGAAAAATTAAATTTTCTCTCAGTACTCATTAAAAGTACCTACAGTTAAAATATATATATATACAGAATTTTATAAAATAAATTTGCCTATAGAGCTACCTTTAATAGTTGAGAAACATTTTTATTTTAAAAAAATTTTTGTTTTTTAAATAACGGTATAAACTACTTTATGGTGCATTTAATCAGCTTCAATTTGAGGCTTAATAGAGATCTTTATGTTAAATATTTCTGAGGAAGCAGATTTTCAAAAACCATTTTCAAATAAGAAGGGATCAAGATTTAATTATTTTATTTTGGAAACTACTACTCTTACGAAGATAATTTTGTGTACTACCTTATGGTTTCTCATAATTTTGATTTCTATCAACTAACGAGAAATTTTTTTTCCCCACATTATGAAAAATTATCATTTTATGGATTTATTTTGGCCAACATCAAGGCAAACATTAATCCTATTACTATAATCATTATGGTGCATTTAACTAGCTTCAATTTGAGTGATGATAGAAATCTGTACGTCCAATAGATTCTGAGGTATAATTTATCCAAAAAAAAATGTTTTTTTGCAAATAACAAGAACCAACATTTTGTGAATATATTTTTTTTAAAATATCATAAAAACTATTATTTCCAGGAAGATAATTATTGTGAATTGCGTTGTGATGAAGTTTTAACGTTTTTCTATGTGTAATGATTAAATTATATCCGCCAAAATAAATTCACAAAATCTTGTTATCAAGTTATTTGGAAAATTACATTTTTTTTTTTAATTGTTTGTTGGGAATTATTGAACGCGTCAGTTAGTGTTTATACTTGTGCATATATAAAGACGTATTTGTGATAGTGAAGTCCTCAGGGTTAAACTAATACTGATTTTTTCCTCTCTCTTTTGTTTTATTTTATTTTATTTTTAACTTGATATTATCGTTTTATCTACAAGATTTAATGAGTCAGTATGGCTGAATCACTCCCTCTAAAAGCGGGAAAAGCTAGTTTTAATATTTTTAATGCAGAAAACAACGTAATCGAACAAAAAACTTTATTGTATATATGTATATATAGTTGACCGTAAAAATTGATATATAGGAAGATGGTCAGGGTTGCGGTCAAAGGAGAAACAAAAATAGTTGTAAAAATATAATTATATATTATTATAATATAAATAAAAAAACTTTATTAGATTTTTGATAATAAAAATCACATTAATGGATAATGAAGGATGATACTCTTTCAGTTTCAAAAAGGTATCTCCGTTTTTCAGTTGTAAAAAGTATTAACAATTTCGTCTTCGAGGCCAAAGCTGCTGAACAATTCAAAGATATATACCCTTAACTGAAGTATTTTCAAAGATACAATCACAAAATCTTGTAAAATGTGAAAGTATGCAAAATAACCTTCTAGTTAAAGTAGAGCCATATGCCAAACTAAATCTAAGTAAAGAAATTCTACGGTGTCCTGGCCTAAATTATTGTACTTAGGACGAAATAAAAGATTAATTAAAATCTCAAATCTTAAATGTAAAAAAATATTACAAAAATAATCGAAAGATCAATTACCATAATTTCCCATTAATTATCAATAGTCTCATTATTCCTAACAAAATTTAAATAGGCTTTAAAAATATTAGGATCTGAAACTTTATTTAAAAAAAAATCTATTGTTATGTTTGTCTTCAATTCGGAAATACAATAAAAGTATGTAATAATGAACCACTCCCCAGATACTAGAGGAAAATAGGCATATTTTAAAAAAATGTATCCGGTTTTCTTACCCACTCTGTTTAACAAAATTGACTTTTTTCAATATTGTAATAAACAAAGAATAATTTAAATGGTTGTGTAAAAACAGTCGTGTTTGTGTTTCATAAACAAAAAGTCGTCACGTGTAACAAGGAGTACTCTATTAAACATCAGATCATATATTGTAGGAAGATAGTTCGAGTGGCTATCAAAATAGTAAAAGAAACCTATTTATTGTTAACCAACATTTCGCCCTACCTTTGCAGGGCTTCATCAGGGCTAAATGAAAAAAAACAAGATACAAACATTATAGAATTGACAATGCATTAAGATAAAGGACATTTAAAAAAATCGTTATTTCTATAAAGTATATAAAAAATATATGTATATGTAGTTAACCGTAAAAAATTGTTTATAAGAAGATGGTCAGGTGTTGCGGTCTCTTTTGATCATCTTCTTATATATATAAAAAATAATGATATAGGGAAGTATACATTTAGGTGGACAAGAAACTATTTACTAATACATACGAGGGTGGTTTGAAAACTTCTCGGAATGTACTAGAAAGAAGTGTCTTACCTCGGGGGAACTGCTTTTATTTTCAACATAGTCTCCCTGTTGACTAATGCATTTGGTCCAGCGATGTTCCCATTTCGAAAATGAGATTCCTCCAGGCCTGCAAAATACCTCTCCAATTCGGCTTCCCCTCTACCTCACAAGGGCCACCCAGGGTGATTAATTACATTGACATTCCCGATTCGGGTATGTCCTCTCTCCACTACACAGCTTTTCTAGGGCTTCTCGGCACATGATGGTGTTGGAACAGTCGGTGTCCAGCAGGCACTTCACTCCTTCTATCTCTATTATAGGCAAACCCCTGTTCTTCTCCCTCACATTATAATTCAGCAGTGTACGGACACCCCTCTGCCGACATTCCCTTCGGATGGCTTGTGTCTTCCTCTCCAGTTCCTCGCATCCATTCACCTTTGTTCCCTTGTTTCCATCCTCTTGTCTCCTCTCTGTACCGAGGCAGACGGTTCTGTCGCTCCTCAGTTTCTTTGGTGGTTTCTCCGTATTTGTTGGGCGTTAATCTCCATTGGTTTACACTGGCTCACATCTCTTCTTCGGTGCATGTAAAGGCACTGTTTGGCTACTTGCCCCTCATTTCTGCATTCAATGGACATTAAGCACTAAGTATCTTACTTTGCCTCAACTATAGTATTTTCTATATATGTATATATAGTTGACCGTAAAAATTGATATATAAAAAGATGGTCAGGGGTTTCACTTTTGACCGCAACCCTGACCATCTTCTTATATTTAGTATTTTCTGTCCTCATGGTCCCCACTGCTTCTTGGTTTTATCTGTTTCCTTTCAGTGGTTGCATCTGTTTCCTTCCCGCTTTACCAGTATTCATTTCTTATCTTTGGAACTGGATTATTCCTCAGTTGATTGTTAGCAATTCTCGTCTATCCGGTTTCTTCTATTTCCTTATGGGACTCTTGCTGTCTGGTGCTGGATCAATTAATTCCTGTGTGCACTGTACGAATGAGCGTTCTCTTGACAGTCCTTCCTTCTTGCCTATCTCCTTCACCTGTTGGACCTTTAGGATCGTTGCTGATATGTATTGAGATACCAATTTTGGATAAAGGGAAAAAGAAATTAAGTGTAATTTAACACGGGGATCTTTGGCCTTTTGATAATTGGTTTGTACCCAACAGGTGGGACAGCGGTACGATTGATATCATTTCAAAAAAGGTTCTGTAAAGGTACCAACCGACCAAGTAGAAGGACACCTGGGAGGCAGGCCAACTCATAGCGACCACCTGTTTACCACACACACTCCTTGTTTCCAAGACGAAACAGCTAATTGCTTTGGGTTGGGATCAAAAACGCAAGCCGCCCGAGGTAGGACACCCTAAACCAGATATAATATATTAAAACTAGGCAATAAAATATATTAAACATCAAGAGAAATAGCCGGCCTAGGCCATACCCTCCCCCCCCAATTAGAACTCTAGGTAATGCAGTGGAGCTGGGATTGGGCAATGAAAAGGCAAGGATCGGAAGGACTTACCCTCACGGAAAAAAAAGTAGTGGGAAATTACACAGATAGTCGGAGGATAGACAGGAGAGAGACGAGGAGCAGTCACAAGGCAAGTCAGGTCAGAGGAGGGTCACAGGCCAGCCGGAGGGAGATAGATACCGACATCGGACAGTCAGAGTATGTATCACGAGTATGTATCAGAACCGATAGAGATACATAATAGAAATAGAAATACATAAATATATGAATAAATAAATAAAATGCAGTTATAGAACCCCCGGTCAGCCTTAAAACAGCTTGAATAGGTATGACATAGCATTGCCAAAAACCCTATTCGATCGTGCACTTCTTCCATTTCCAACGTTTCTCTATATTTCTCCGTCATCCTAGTAAATTGTACCAGGATACTCCTAGCACACTTTGACAGAATTCAGGACAAACTTAGCGAGATGATGGAAACAATCCAGGTACAGGGTGGATGCAACTCTTATCCATGGTACTAAAAATACAGTTGGCAAAGGAGCTAGGGAAGAAGGAAGGATTTCAGAGAGAGCGCTCGTTTGTGGAAATGCTCAAGATTTCATAGAAACAAGCTCTAGAGAGATGGAGGGCCGAATCGAAGTAGAAGAGCCAGGGCCACAGAAAATGCAACGGCCAAGAAACATACCCAACCCTTGGAGGAGGAGAGAACACAGAGATGGCAGAATAGAAAGAGCTATCAACCAAGAAAATAGAAAAAGTCTGGCTAAACTCGGAAACAATAGTCGGTGGGAGGACCACCAGTGTCACGGTTGTGGAAAGGTTGGGAATTTAGTGGTGCATTGCCAGTGAACGAGATCCTTCGAATGCGGAAATGAGGGACTCATAGCCAAACAGTGCCCATATATGTACCGAAGAAGAGATGTGGGCTGTGGCGAAGCAATGGAAATCAACGCCCAACATATACGGAGAAGCTACAGTAGGTTGAGTAGATCTTCAGATGAATCTACGGAAGCATCAGGAACATCAGAAACCGAAGAAGTCGAGGAACCACTGAACCGAGCTAGGCAAGGGGACAAGGTGGAAACAAGAGGATGGAAACGAGAGAACAGAGGAGAATGGAGACAAGGGACTGGAGAGAGGAATATGCGAGACATCTGAAGGAGATGCCAGCGGAGGGTCGACCGTACATTGCTGAACTATAACGTGAAGGAGAAGAGTGAGGGTATGGAATGATTGTATGCAGCTACCACCCTGAACTCAGGGTCCATTTGTGGGTATATAACATGGATAAGGGGCTGAAACCGGATGAAGCGATGATCAGGGCAGTAGCTGCATACAACCATTCCATCCATGCAGTCACCGGATTCTCCCCTTTTGAGATCCTTTTTGGGCTTCAGGGTGGTCGCAGGAATTTCAGGGAGACAGCTACTACGGGGGAAGATATCATCACAAACAACGCGGCTATGAGGAAATTGTGGGGGAAGGTGCAGGATCGCATTGAGAAAGAGAAATGTAGGCGGGTGACACGTCAGAATCAAAATCTGCGGGACGTATTGGGGGACCTCAGACTTGGGACCATAGTATACCGGAAAATTGGAACCAATAGGGGTAAGGAGCTACTGCACTATGAGGGTCCATTTAGGATGATCGTTCTCAGACAACATAATGTTGTCACTATTGAGAGTGTGCGGGAACCAAAAAAACGAAGGACGGTTCACGTAGAGCAGTTGAAAATTCCGGGTGTGTTGACTCCGGAACCTGGAGAGGCCTCCTCCCCCGTATAGTATGTAAAAAGAGATATGTATTTTTGTTTCGTTTTGACTATGCGAAATGAAGAAACCTGTTATAATCAGCTATGAAAAGTTTTGTTTCTTTTTCTACTTTTTTCTTTTTGATGTCGAGTCTTTTTGTCCTATGCCAACGGCATCCTAATACTAGTAACGGACAAACTATTCACAAAACTACAAGTTCTGATTAACCAATCACTTATCACTTGTTTTTGGAAAAAATGGGCCAAAACTAACGAACTAGAATTCAGCATAAACAAGATTTACAAGAAAATAGAAATTACCCAGCTTCTAAATGCTCTTACTATTGCTGTAAGACTCACTTGGGAGTTGAGGACCCAGGTTCTAAAAGTCATCTATGAATGCCCATCAATTCATGCAAAATTTTTAATATATATATATATATGAAGTTATAGAACTTCAGACAGACATTGTGGACATATACAAAGATAGAAGTAAGTACAACACGGGCTGTGTCTTTACCTTAGAAAACATCAATTACTATGAAGAACTTTATAGGCTTGAATAACCAAGCAGAAAAACTGATAGTACTAAAAACTACAGACTATAACATGGTAAGACAAACAAACATACGTTCAACATTTATACTGATAACAAAATATATTCCATCAAAACAACAAAATACAAGACCCACTTACAGTACGAATTCATAATAATTTTATCGAAATAATGAACCAGGGCATAAAAACTCGATTGATTTGGGTAAAAAGACACAGTGGTATTGTAGGTAACGAAAGAGCAGACAAGATAGCAAATACAGCAGCTTGTGATAATAAAATTCTTTACGAATATAGCTTATTCCCTGTCTCTTATGTTAAAAAAATCTTTACTAACCGATTTAATCGAATAGTGGAACAGACATTGGCAACAGTCAACTAAAGGACAACCATTACACAAATACATTCCGAACATCACCTCACAAAACTACAACATAATCAAAAGCACCCATTACAAACATGAAATCATCTCTAATGCAGGGGGACCCATAGCTTCTACTCAAACAATTATTTTGTGTGGATTGACAACCATGAACCATAAACAAATATATATATATATATGGATTAATAACCTTCCAACCTTGTTTTTATACTCTTTTTTGTTTTATGTAAATATAATTTCTT
>NW_027114857.1:116346-118727 GCF_000696795.3 Halyomorpha halys
TTATCATTACTAAAACTGAATATAGTGTTTTATATGATAAAATTTTTAAGATAGAAAAATGTTCTTTACTGTAGTCAGATAGGCGCTTAAAAAAGCATATTTTAGGTATTTTAAGAAGAATCTGTTATTTTTTTTTTTTTTTATCTGTTCTATTTTATTTTTATTTTTTTTTATTAATTATGGCTATTTTAATTTTATTTTCTCTCATCTCTTATTGTTTTTTTATGTTCTTTTCTTTTGTAAACAATGTTCTAAATATTATCTTTTATACAATTTTGTAATTGCAAGTATCCAATACTAATACAACATTGTATACATAAAATATGCTTTTTGCATGGTGTATACACAAAGTATCTAAAATATACGCCTCTTCTGTAGGGCTCACTTAACATTCTGATATCAAAAATCTATTCAATGCTAAATTGTTATGACATCAACTAAATGACTCATATAAAAGTTAAGTTAAATAAAAAACTAAGTATTTAGTACCTATGGTGACGAAAACATTCATCACACTGGCAAAACAAAAAAATACACTGCGCCTGCGCCTGCATATTTTAGTCTCCTATCAGAACAGACCTTTTATTTCTTCATTCTCCATCACCTACTGTGACTTGATATGTTACATATTAGTGTTTTTTTTTTTTTTAAATCTTCGACTTTCCAATGGTATATAAAAAAATCAAGTTATTTCATACCATCGATTACTTTAATTAAAAATATAAACAGTTCAGAGCCAAAATTGATGACACTGCCTACAATGATAAGGGAGAAATAAAAATCGCAGCTGTTCCAAAATTTCATAAAAAAAATTATTTATTTATTTTTTCTCATACCCAAATCGTTGGTAATTAAACCAATCCACGTCTTGCTGCCCACTATTAATTAGATTTTTACAAATGTTCATTGGCAAATGTCTTATTTCAGTCAGAGTAGAATTTGTCAATTTGGTCACATTTATGCTCCCTTAGTTGCATAGTACACATTTAGGATCCTGAGCCAAGCCTATTGTGTGGAGATGACTCTGTAGATAGTCGTCGCCAGTTGTTAGGGAGAAGAAGGCTAGAGTATACCTTCTTGGGTGGTCAGCTGGGATTGGGTTTATATCTTTTCCCTTCCACCTTGTCTATGTGTGTTTTTATTGTTTCCTCCTTAACTATGGTTTCTATTATTCGATTTATTGAGTCATAAGATTTTGGATGGACAGGCTGTGGCAATTCTTCCCTTGCCTGGCAAGACTATCTGCCTCTTCATTTCCTGAAATCCTGCAATGGCTCAGAATCCACTGTAGGATCAAATTAGTGCCCGAGTGTCAGGTTATAGAGGTGGGATTTACATTCCAAAAACAGCACTTAATTGACTTTTATGCATGCTAGTATCAGCAAAGATATCTGCTTAAGAGTTGATGAAGAGAACAACATTCTGATCTTGCTTTCTAGACAATGATCTTAAGGCTAGAGTAGCTGCTGGTTTACAGTTGATGATTGTACTTTCCTTCCCTACTGTATTGAATTGAGAATTACTTTGTGTAAACCTTTGCTACAGCACTTCTAATGGTAGATTTAGCTGATCCGGCTGTATAAATGTGAAGCCAACCCTAAGGAGGGTTCTTTTAAGGCTAAATTTACCGCTTCCTGGGACGCACCTGAATTTACTTTTCTATTTACTACTGAACGGATGGTCCGATTTCGGATCTGTAAAGTGCATTTTGTGTTTTTCGAAAATAGAAGTTACTGAAATTAGGTTAAAAAAGCACCTATCCAATAATAAGGAAAATAAGATGCAAAAATATGAGTTAACGATAATTTTTTTAAAATGTGGCCTTATAGGCACTTGCAGAACCGTTCACTGAAACCAATGAGACATTCTGAGAAATTATTGTATTTATATGTGATTGTAAAGAGAAAAATACGTTTTTGTTTTCAAATGGAAGGAAATGGTCCCCCAACGGACGAATCAAGTATCCCCAGTAGTTCTCATTCCAAGCCTCTGTGACACCTTTCCTCACTTTCTTTTGACAGCACTGCTCCCAGCGCGTACTCACTAGCGTAGTTTAATGCCCCTAACAATCTTCTGATTCCTTTTATGTTGGTCGGCACTGCCATCCGATGTAAGGCGCTACCTTCTGCACATCCGGTCTTACCCCCTCCTGAGATATGGTGTGTCCTAGAAAATGTATTTGTATTTGTCCCAGCAATGAGTTCTCTCGAGACAGTTTTAGTCCGAATTCTCGTATCCTCTGGAAAACGCTCTTTAAGGCTAAGTGTTCCACTTCCTGGGACGCACCAGAATTTACTTTTCTATTTACTCCTGAACGGATGGTCCGATTTCGGATCTGTAAAGTGCATTTTGTGTTTTTCGAAAATAGAAGTTACTGAAAT
>NW_027114857.1:120891-131120 GCF_000696795.3 Halyomorpha halys
AGTGCGTAATGTTCGACTTTCAGCTTCTATAATTAGGATTTTGTGACCAGCTCCACCCGGAGGTGAAATGAGATCGTGTTTAATTTTCCGCGTAAGTGATGGATGGCAGAGAACAATGTCAGGGTGCGTCTGATCACCTTTATAGGAGAGAAATGTTGGTTGCTTCTGCACATTATCTACGAAATCACATTGTCCCGAATAGATAGGATCTTCAACTACATCACCTGCCTGATTATTCGTTTTATAACCCCAAATCCATGAGTGAGCATTAACGTCTCCCATCAGTAATGAGTGTTCATCCCAGCCTTCCAAAAGATCTTCAAGAGGCAGCTTGTTTCCCGGTGGGCTATAGATAAAATAGATCTTCCTCATGCATCTCCCATTCCATACTTTGGCGCGCATCACCTCAGACTTTTCTGTTGCAGTCATAGTCGTAATTATATCGATTTTAGCGACTAGATGGTTTTTAACATAAACTACCATTCCTGAGGCCACTTGTCGTCCACGTGTCAATATTTTCATTTGGTATCCTTTTATATTTATAAAGTCTTTTTCAGTTGAAGCTCCACATTCGCAAAGACCAACAATGTCAATATTATATTTTTCCAAAATAATCTTCAATTCTGTAAGTTTATCATGTGTTAGACCTCCAGCATTCCAAAAAATAATTTTAAGCTTGGAGTTTTGGTGCCCTTTAGAAAGGCCGTTTGCATTACGGTTAAATGCCGTAGTTGTCATATTCTGTGGGCTGTTGTGGCGACAGCTACTACTCATTTAGCGCTATCCAGGGTGCACGTGTATCAATGATACGGACGCGAGCAGCACTACCCCCCAATTTGTATTGGTATTCTGCTATTATTTATTTCTACACTAATATTGAAAATAATTTGCATTAATTTTTTTCTCTTAGGTATCTATATATTTAGTATCTAATTAGTATTAATAATTACTATTAATATTTCCTGAATCGAGAGATTTTAGCCTATTGTTTACTTTTACTTTTTTAATATTTTTTATTAGATGTTATAATTTGTTATAATTATCCACAACTATGGTCTGATTCGTACTTTCAAAAAATAAGTTATAGAAGAATTAGAAACGTTTCAGATTAAATTTTAGAAGTACAAATATTTTTCCAAATAAGTTACTTGACTGTTCTATTTGGAGAAATAATGAAAAGTAAGGGACGCAACAATGAAACACTTATTTTGTGAAAACAACCCTTGTTTGTCTATTAGAATTTCACTTCCGAGTCTTTTCCTGTTATATTGGTAAACACTTACAGGAAACCCTGTACATATAAATCTAATCTGAATATTCAAACCACCGAATATATTTTGCAATCCAACTTTTATTAACCTGCGCAACGAGTTTCAGATCTCTGATTTTTCAAAATGCAATCTGGCTACAAAATAATGAATGTGGCGATAGAAAAAATAAAAAATAATTATTATTTAAATTTTCTACATATTCATTTTTTTATTTTAATATATTTATTTATTTTTTGTTTTTATTCGTTGTATTTTAATATAGTAAGCTCGTGAGGAATGTGGATAAAAGCCATTTGCATCAGTGGACAAACCTAATGTTTTCCTTGTAATTTTTATCGTTGATATTTTGACTGCGGAAAATCAAAAAATAAGTACCTTGCTGGCTCAAATGTCTAATACCGAAAGATGAAGTTTGTTTATCTCTGAAAAGCGTAACTTGTAAGCTACTACAACATAATATATTATAGAATAAAGGTTGGATTGTTAAAAAATAAATTCGGTCCAGAGGTACTGGACTCAATAATGACAGTCTTTCACTTCCATTCGTTCCTTATAACATTTTTTTTTTTTGCATTTCACTCTCGACTACTCGTAAGTTATGTATATGTATAACTTAAGTATCAATGAAGCCTATATAATATAATATATATAACGTGCCATGAAGCCACTCTATGCCTCCTCTACTCTTGGAGTGCCCTGGTGCGTTGAGAAGCCATGTTACGTCAAGGTCCTTAATTTATGCTGAAACATGGCATTGTCGAATTCTCTGCCTGAATCTGATTAGATGCGCCCCGGAGCTCCGTCGAATTGAAATCACAATCGGAAAGCTACCAAATTGCTTCCGACAACTTGTCCAGCACCTGATGCGCCATTGCTGCGTTACTGAAGAGATCAAATATGGTTATCCATTTATATCCTCTCCTAGTGAAAGTGTCGACCTGTATATCATTGAGCGGTGCATCCTGCGGTAGGTATCTCCTGTGGTCAAGGCAAGAGGAGGACTTGGAGAAGAAGCGAAAAAACAGGTAGAATCGAGGAGAGTTTTGAGGAGTGTACTCACAGAGTGGAGAACAACCATGTGAGAGGAGCACGGCGGTTTGCCTATTATACGACCGCAGAGAGGAGTAATCTGTCTGATTGACCCTGGGAAACACATTCGTCTGCCGAGAGGCCCTAGAGAGATGAGTGGTGGAAAGAGGGAACTATAGGTCAGAGTATGTAACTGTCAGTTGATCACTCTGGTTAGGCCTTGCAGCATTAAAGGGAAAACAGAAGTGGAATTCGGTAACTGGGGAGCTAAGGGAGGAAAGGTAACAGTCCATGTAATGAGGAAAATACCCCGAGACAACCAGATAATCATTGATTATCACTGATAGTCATTGACTATGAGATATTTTGGAAAAGATGGTAGCGAAAATAAAAAAAAGTGGGGTTAAGTGGAATATTAGAATTGGAGTGAAGAGGTACAGCTGTCAGAAGTACGTGTATGACTGTAAGCGAGAACGGGCGTGGTTAAATAGAGATAGAGTTGGAAAGAGGCAATATTGAAGTATTATGATGATATTTTTTGAAAAAAGAGGAAGTACCGAGAGCTACAGGAAAAATGGTGCACGAAATCACATTGAAGCAGGATAGGGTGAAGCTCCATGAAGGAGAGGTGATATCCCCAGGCACTTCGTAAACACATTAGGGAAGAAATAGAAAGTTTGCGGAAGCAAGTGATAATTGTGGACAGCACTTCGCCCTACAACAGTCCATTGTGAGAAGTACGCAAAAAGAGTGCCTCGGATGAATTCCAGAGAATCAGGGAGTTCGACCTCAATCATTCTTGGTGTGTTAGGTGCCACATCACATCGATATCCTTTATTTCCTTTCGGATCAAGGAGTTATCGAATTCTCTTTCCCCATCCAACGAGATGCGGCCGTTCCAAAACTACCTCCGAAAACCTGTCACACACCTGGTGCACCATTGCCGCAAGAGTTCAATCATGGTCACCCATGTTCTTTCTCTTTTGGCGTCCATTCTCGCAGCCTCATTGTCCCTTTTCTTGTTCCACGGTGATCGAGACAACCAACTACTTTTTTTTTACCAGGTTTATATAGTGTATCCATGTTATATTTGGCTAGGAACACCTTCCAACCTGTAATTCTGGCTGACGCTTCCTTCATTTTTCCCACCCACTAGAGTGGTTTGTGGTCAGTATGTAACTTGAACCTTCTACTGTACACATATGGTCAAAAGTGATCGACAGCCCACACTATTCCAAGGAGTACTCCAGTCCATTGTGATGTATCTAATTTCCGTCTCCATAAGGCACCTGCTGGTGTATGCCACTGGGCGCTCTTCCCTTTCGCCCTCCTGAGACAAAATTGCTTCTAGCGCATACTCACTGGCATCTATTGTTATTGTGGATTGCCGAGTGAAATCTGGAAAAAGCAAGTACCGGCTCTTGCAGCAACCTCTCCATGCACTGTCTGATATTGTACCTGGGATCTTGTGCCATTGCCGTCCTAATTTCCACTACAGAGCATTGCCATGTGCTTGTGGCATGGTGATTTACGGTAGAGGTGGAAACTGATTTGTAACTGGCGGAACTGCTACCGGTGGGTTTTCTGAGAAAGATTCAGAATTGAGTCCCGGAATATACCTTTGTTCACCAAAGAAATTTGTACTAACGCCTATGATATTGCAGGTATAAAGAGCAGAAGTTATGCTGTACCACTCTTCTACTTTTTCCCTTGCGAATCCTGTTCCTGACTTATGGAAGGCCAAAACATTACTGGTCATTTCATCCTCTCCCGGCAAAGTACCACGGCACTCCGTCGACGCACCCGCATCCCAAAAATAATTTCGAATAGGGCAAACCCCGTGACAGTGTGTATGGAGTGGTTGTATGCAGCGTCTGCCCGTTCCATGGCGTCATCAAGTTCCAGTCCCCTTTCTAGCTGGTATGGTCGTCACTCAGAGTGCATTGGAGTCTGAGTAACCCAGTCGTTCTCATTCAAAAACGCTGTAACGTGTTTCTGCCTCTGTGACACCTTACCTCACTTTTTAATGACAGCACAGCTCCCAGCGCGTACTCACTAGCGTCTGTCGTGAGCGTGAACTGCTTTTGTAAGTCAGGAAACGCTAGTACTGGTTCCTTCTGCTACTGATCTATACATTTTCTTATATTGTCTTCAATGGCCCGATCTTACCCCCTCCTGAGATATGGTGTGTCCTAGAAAATGTATTTGTTTTTGTCCCAGCAATGAGTTCTCTCGAGATAGTTTTAGTCCGAATTCTCGCATCCTCTGAAAAACACTCTTTAAGTGTTTCACGTGGTCTGTAACCAATTTACTAAACACCAGGAGGTCATCCGGGTAAATCTGCATACTGATTCATCTATACCTCTCGAAAATTTGTCTGTTAACCTTTGAGATGTAATGTTTGCGTTCTTCAGACCAAACAGCATTCTCCTAAATACTTAGTGCCCTCGTTCCAAAGTAAAAGCCGTTTTGTGTTGGTCCTCTGGGTGTATACAAATCTGGTGATACCCTGCTTTCAAGTCTAAGGTGCTAAATATTTTAGCCCCTCCTAGTCTGTCAAGGATATCCTCAAACCTCGGTATCCGATACTTATCAGCGATGGTATTTTCATTGACCTGACATTAATCAATGACCACCCTATATATATCCCCGTTCTCACCTTGCGTAGGCTTCTTCCACACCGCCCACAATGAACTATTAATGGGTGACATACTGTCTACAATGAATCCTTGTCTTCTAAAGTTTTCGATTTCGTCTCTTATGTTCTTCCGGAGTGCCTATGGGTATCTTCGTTTCCTAACTTATGTCACTCTTTCCTGCTTTAGTGGAATCTCATGAACCGTCCTTTCTGTTGAACTCAATACCTCTCCTTCATTAAAGAAAATATCATCAAATCCGTTGTAATGGCGTCCAATTCTCCACCTGCGGTCCACCCAGAGTGATTAATTTACATTTGCAAACCTTTACTTGGAATGTCTTCCCCACATGTCTCTGCTGAAGGCTTTTCGTCTGAACTTGTGGGGCATTGACCTCCATAGGTTCGCCTTCTTCCTTATTCCTTCTTCAATACATGTAAGTAATTCTTCCTGAATTATTAAATCCCAGATTAATGAGGTCGTTAGACATTAGTGAACCCTACATAACTAAATTTTAGTGTGTTTCTTATGTTATTGTAATGTTCTCTGCTTTTATTAAATTTGCTTATTATTTTTGAACTTGTTGATCTCTCCTTTTATCGTCTATTTTTCAATGCAAACACAATACAAAGTATTATTATTATTTTCTAATTACTTCATTGTCTTACTAACTTTGTATTTTGTTTCTTTATGCTTCTTTCTTTTTACTTACATATTACATTAGTTACGTATATTTTCTTTCCATTTTTAAAATTAAATTTTCATAATTCAAAGTTTCTTTGTATTATATAACTTTATATTTTTATTTTATTAATTATGTTATTTTACTACCATACTTAATTACGTATATATACCTTTTATTTCCCACTTCTTTCACTACATTATTTTTATTTATATTCATTCTGTACAATTATTTACTGTAATCATTCTATATATCCTTTAATCACTGATTGTTATCTTGTTTTTTTTTCTTAGCCCTGATGAAGGCTATAAATTCTGGCTGAAACGTTGGCACTAGTAAATAAGCTTTTTAACTTATTTGTGTTATTCTCTGACTGCACCTCCAACTATCTTCTCATAAATATTATCCACGGTTGACTATCTTCTCATCTATCAATCAACAATTTTTCGATACAATACTTATTTCTAATTTTCGTTTTTTTATTTCTCTAAATATGAGAAAAATAAACTAAAACAATATAGTGATTACAATGGTAAATTATGATAAATTTAGCAATGAAATATTTTGATAAGGAAATCAAAATTTACCTAAAGAAAAAAAGTTAAAAACATTATTATTAAAATTAAAATTATTTTAATTTTAAAAATGTTGTATTCTCTTTTCGTAATTCCACTTTGGTATTAGTGAAAAAATAAAAAATATCCAAAATGCGTGGAAATACATAGATCAAACAGACAAACATTGCAGCTCTCGTAGCATCAACGTTTAGAGAAGTGGGGGTAAGCTGCCACTTCCTCTGGTCTAGCAATTACAAATCTTGCGGCTTTAATCCTAAATCGTATTAAATTATAAATCGTATCGTAAAAATGAATCTGTTGGCGCAAACTTGTTTTTTCTTGTGGTCAAGTGCCTATAAGCTCACTTTTTTTTTTATTTACAAATAATAACAAAGATAAATTTTTTAAATCCCAAAATAATTAATGAGCCAATTTCAGTAACTTCTATGGGGTTCTAGATGGTAAATCCGTTTACAGATGGGAAATTTATTATTCCGTATTCAAATGAGAAGAAAAGTAAATTTACCCCGAAAGTGGTGCCATCTCTTCAAAAAAAAAAACTTACTAAAAATCGGTACATTTAGCCTTAAGTTTTATTTCAGGGGCTATTCCTTTTAACTCATAGACAGGTGTTGTTTTCTTATTAACCTTGTGGACGAGTTGCAGCTCTGCCTTGCTTCCTTGCTTGATAGTGGATTGGGAAATGTGCTTGTATAAATGGTTTCCTCTCTTTGCAATCAATTCCTCTTTCTTCAAGTTAAGCTTTGGCTCTCAGCATAAATGAGTCTTGAGCCATTGAGTTGAGATTTTTATTAGTTTTTCCAAAACTTGGATCAGTTCTGTTCAGGCACTTATGAAGAAACATTGCAGCTTGCTCATACTATTTAGAAAGAGATTCTGTTGTGGTATGCAACTCCATTGCTGCAACGGGGATTGAGAGTGGTGCACCTAAGATTAGGCACAGGGCTTTGATCTGCTGGCTGTTCAGTCTCATTAAACATGTATCAGCGGCAGTACAAATGACCTCAAAACCAGATTCTAAGGCATGTAAGTCTTATACGCGAGACCCATCCTATCCTGGGTGGCTCCCCATATCTTTCCTCTAAGGCGTTTTAGGAGCTTAAGCCTTTTTTCCCTTCTTTTTATATTAAACATTCTCATTTACTTTATCACAGGATGTAAATTTTTGCTGGTTTCATATACCCTTCTGTTTTTTTTTTTGATACTTAATGTATTTATTTATCTATTTATATTAACATTTGGATTATATATTTTAAATACTTTTATTTGTTTCTGAAAAACACTGTGATAAAGAATTACTATTTAAAATATCTGTAACAAATATTTTAATTTTTTTCCCTAACATACTACATATTTACCTATTGTATTATTTTGTACAGTTGTAAATTACAATAAATAAACAATAAAAAAAAATAAATGTTTTCCCTTCTTGCCATCTTAAGGCAGTTTTATTTACTTTATCGCAGGGTGTAAATTTTTCTGATTTTGTATACTCTTGTGTTTTTGGATATATTTATTTATCTTATACTAACATTTGGATTATATGTTTTAAATTTTGTTTCAGGCTAAAAATGACAAAAACACTATTCTGTCACAACATATTGAAGGCCATCGTAGTGATATAGCCCAAGACATAGATGCTTTGATGAAATATATTGAATCACCTAACATTGATGGATCAAAAGCCAGACAAAGAAATGTAATGGGGTTTAGTAAGCATAGTAATCGTGTGACTCATAAAATTGGACAGATCAGGGATAAAAGTAGTGACACATTTTCTGGTAAAATACAGAAACCTAAGGAAAATAAGCTGCAAAAAAGTAGTAGTTTAGAAGAAGTCTCTATTTCTAAATTTGAAGATCTTACATTGAGTAAGAAACCTGCTGAATCCTCCAAAAATTTACAACATGGAAGTGGTAACAAAGAGTTGAATTGTTTAGATCAAGAAATCAGTGCTAGTTTTGACATTAAGTCACCAAAAAAAGAAGTTCCTTTTCAGCAGGAGAGGTTTGAATCAGAAGTATTCGATGCTGAATTCTTGCCTGTAACTAAGAAGTCCAGAAAGAAAAAAAATGTATGTGAAAGTCATATTAGGAATAGAATTAGCAAAATCAATGTAGGCTTTCGAGGTGAAAAAGTTTTAGGTTCGTATATTGGAAAATCTCAAGATTTAGAAAGTTTTACTGTATCTACTAGAGATTTCCAAAGAAGAAAATCCATATCTTCTGTTCCATCATCGGATAAATCAGGAGATACATCTGATATGGATAGTGTTCATTCTTTTCCTGTATCATCAAACAAGGGTAGAGCTATAAAAAACAATGTATCTGCTTCTGTGGGTTCAACTCCTCAGATATCTTACGCAGATATGGCTCGATCTGTCCCATCACCACTAAGAACTCGAAATGAGCTGCATAATAATGAATCTAAGAACAAATTATTTTTGGACTCTCCCTCGGTGAGTGATGAAAACTTTCAGCAGTCGTCTCTTTCTGATGCGATACCTACAGTTATAGTTCAGTTACCAGCTAAAAAGCATTTAGGAGGTAGTGTACATAACTTAAAAGATGAATATCCTCCTCTTTTCACCGAAATGTGTGACAAGGCTTTTTCATGCAAGGACATGTTTGTAGAGTATACAGTGGTAGTTCCTAAAAGGAGCTCTTCTATTCTTGAATCTAATTGTGTAAATGTGGAAGAAACTGTGTTAATTGATATGCCTTTATCAAAAAGTGATGCACCTATTTTGGAAGGCTTAAATTTAGCTTTAGATAATAAATTAACTACAAAGCGCCCACCTGTGATTTTAATGAATAGTAATGCTAATGACTGTAATGATGTAAATGACTTAGTGTTTGGTTTTGAAGTTAATGAACAACTTTTAAGCAGTTCTAATACAGAAATAATGAAAAGTAGTGATATAGTTTGTAGTAACAATATTGATAACCGAATTTGTGAAACAAATTTATCAGTGGACCAAAGTTGTAGTGACTCTTCAAGTGGTATGAATACAATAATAAGAGATGATGATTCTGATCACATTAATCCCGAAAATATTGTTGAAATTGTGGAGTATGTTTCTAAAGGTATGTTTTCTTTTGATTTTATCAATTTATATATTTATTTTATTTTATTGATACTTTTAAGACTTTGAAATAACAATTTACCCGAGGAAATCAATGAGATAATAGTTTTTAGTATTTTATATTTGAAAACTCTTTTAATTCATTTTATTAAATATTTATCTATCTTATAATTTTATATTGCAGATGTCAATTAGATTTATTCTTTATTTTTATATCTTGTAAAAGAACTCTTTGAGTACTTTTCATTTCCACCATTCCATCTTCTTTTCATATTTTGAAAAGAACTGACTGTATGATATTAAATTAATTTTATTTAACAATAATCATTATTGATTAAGATGTAATCAAACTTCATTATAACTTTTAGAACTGGCAGTTTTCTGCTCATTATTCATTTTGGTGATTTTATGTTTTATCATTAGGTTTAATTACCATAAATTTACTGTAAAATTACTGTATTTATTTAGTGTATACGTACCCCTTTACTGTAGTTTGTGATATGATCTTTATTTAAAATCTATTTCAAAGATTTATTCAGTTTAAACTTTTTTTTTTAAATTCACACTATTTTAGGCCCAGTGCTCATTACCATTTTATTTTAATTTCTTTTTAATTATGAATCAGAGTGAATTCAAAATTATGCACCTTAATTATATTATCTAAAATAATGGTTGTTATTACTATTTGGAAAAATTTACACCATTATTCCTGGTTGATTTTCAGCTTTTTCTGACTTAAAACTTTTCTATTACTTGATGAAAGGAATATGGTCTGGGTGCGGTAAAAAAAAAAACTCAAATAGTAGAAATATACTATTTTAATGAGCCAATGTTTCGCCCCACGTTGCAGGGCTTCTTCAGGGCTAAAAAAAGATACAAACACATAGTTACAAAAGGAAAACAAAAACATAAGTGTAAAATAACAGGGGTATAAAATGTAAAAAAGTA
>NW_027114857.1:134471-138744 GCF_000696795.3 Halyomorpha halys
TTTTTTTTTTTTACCGCACCCGGACCATATTCCTTTCATCTTTACACACGGTCAATCAATAATCTTCCAGTTTTCTATTACTTATTTTAATATGATTTTTATCTGGATTGAGGGAACTAATATTTCCAACAAGGACATTGAATCTTATTCTTTGAAAAGTTTAAAGCTGATGTCTTTTGTGTACCACATATTTGAGGGTTCATAGTTTTCTTCAAGCTCAAAATAATGTAAAACTCACTGACAATCTCCACTGGGCATTTGTGAGGCTCGTTAGCCAATGGGTGGCACTCACAAAAAATAGGCGTGGGATTGACAAACCCATCCTGCGAAAAACACCACGTCAAGAAACGCGCGATGTATTAGGAAATACATCTCGCGAGGACATAGGCCTTCATGGTCTGTTGCCCATAAAATAATATAATAATAATAATAAACTCTGAGGTCGGATCACTATAACCCACAATTTTCATTTATAATAATTTTATTTATACAACAAGATAAATGAGCATATAAATCCATATTATACAACAAAAATTAATAATTTATATATATTTATAAATTCAAAGTTATTACATAAGCTAATCTTAAAAATTATTATGCCGTCACACATCACATTCATATTATGTTAATACATATATTATTCAAACATCACATAGGAATTTATCCCTGTCACATTTAGTAAATGAAAAAATAAAGCAACTGGCCATCTCTGAGTGATTCTTCCCACGCTGTAGTTAGAGCAGAGTTGGTCATTGGTGTCAATCCCTCCTTTCATCGAAGTTGTCTTCCTTGAAAGTTACCATGTCCGGTTTCTTCAACGCACCTGTAGTTTCGTCAATTTTACTATTGTGATATAGTGACAACAGTAGGACCACTGCTTTGTTCTTCTTGGTAACGTAAGAAACCAGTGTCTGGTCCTTTTTGAAGCCAAATATAGAGCTGTGTTTTTCACGCGATTTCTTTATTTCTCCTTAGTGTTCCAACGATTGTTAGATTCTCTCTCAATAGAGACTGTGCAAGAGGTACGCTGGTACACAAATTGTCGGTAATTATATTTCGGCCAATACTCTTCACAGGGTCGACTAACCTAGTCACAATATCTTGAGCACTGTTTCCTAGACGATACGGTCTATTTGGCTGGTTTTCTACATTCACTTCAAACGTTTTGACGTAAAAGGTTCTTGCATCTGTCATGGCAAAAACTTTTAGTCAATACTTTTTTGGTTTATTGGGCAGATACTGGTGAAAGGGGTAGCGCCCCTGAAACGGAATAAGTTGTTCGTCAATGGAGAGAAAGTCATGTGGAGCGTAGGCCTTGTCAAACTTCTCTCCAATAATCTTCACCGAGTCCCGGAGTTTGTCAGTTCCTCTCTCTGCATGTGCGCTGAGATCATCAAATGTGAGGGACCGAAGGAGGAAGTGAAATTGTTCCCGTCTCATGGTTCTAATGAAAATATGAAGTCCATCAATTCCCCACAAATCTTTTGACTTTGTGTGACCAGCTCTGTAAATTCCAGCTATAAAGAATAGTCCACCCAAAGCTCTCATTTCGTCATAGTCTGTTTCCTTGGCATGATGAGAATTTTTTAAATTATCTGCTACCTCATCAATCTTCTTATTTGTGCATTTTAAAATTAATGAAATTATTTCATTGTAAAAAATAAGGGAAAACGCCTCTAATCCGGTGTTTGTATCTCTAAATCCTGATCTTACTCCAGGTAAATGGGTTACAAGATTTCTTTCCGCGTTCTTGTTGCAGTTGGAGGGGATTTGAACCACCGAATTTTTTTTATTTTTCGATTCAAAATAATCGGAATACTGTTCCTCTTCAGTGTCATCCACAGAATCAGAGTCATATGAACCAAACCCAAACTCACTCTCAGTCTCAATTTAACTAAAATCCTTTAGTCAGAAGATAACAACTAAAAGTTACAGGTTCACTGAGGTCGGGTCAAAAGTATCTGTTCTCAGGCGTTCTTTGGCAAACAACATCTGCGGTTATAGTTAAAGGTTCTCCTAGTCATATTCAGGGATTAGAGGGTATGGGAAAGAGAACTTTGAACCTAGGCCGCCTGCTCGAAAGATGGTGTCTCATGTTCCGAAGTAGGGTTTAGGTAAGTGCGCTAAGGAAACTATGGACCAAGGTGAAAGAAAAGATCGAGAAAGAAAAGAGTAAGCGTGCAGCACAGCAAAATTCGATTGTCACGTACAAGATGGAAGCCATAAAATTTAGGATGTTGGTTTACCGAAAAGTAGCTTCTAATGGAGGGAAAGAGGTTCTGCGTTACAAGGGCCATTCAGGGTAACAGTAATTAGAGAACAAAATATCGTCTCCATTGAAAGCTTGACAGAACCAAGGAAGCGGAGGACAGTTCACATTAAACAATTAAAACTACCTACAGCTGGGTTATCTTCGGAGCAATAAATTGTGTATAATTACTTTTTATTCTGTATATATATTTTTGTGTTTTGTCTGTTTTTTTATCATTATTATGTCACTTAGGAATTTTTCGAAAGTTAGTAATTGTAAGATGTGTTTTTTTAAATTATTATTTGTTTTATTTTTCTGTATTATTTGTTCTGATTTCGTAAGAGTTGTTTACTTTAGTGTATTATATAGATAATACTTTTAGTTTTTTTAGGTTTAGGTTAGTCTTGTATCTGCATATTTATTATTTTTTATTGGAATGTTTTCGTACTGGCGAATGGTGGGGGGTGTTACAGTCAGCTATTACTGACGGGGGCCAAATCACCTAATCGAGTAGATCAGCTGACTCGAATATGTATGTGTATGTATATAAATATATAAGTTACGGTCTGAGTCAGCTGTTATTTCGATAACAGCTGACTGAGGGGATCAGCTGATCGAGGGTATATAAGAGATGTAGCGAACACAATAAATCTAGTATGTTACAGCAATTCACACTTGTTACATTTTATTCCTTCTTCTCTTTTTTGACATTTGGCTTTCGCCGATACTTAACTGGTGCCGAAACCCGGGAACTTTAGATACCGGATTAATTTTTAGTCTAAAAGAAAACAATTTTTTTTCATTGTTCTCTTTGAATTATGACCAATAACGGATTAGTGAGAAAAGCAGTTCTGAACCTAGAGAATATGGACCAAAACAACCAACCTCAAGCTGCAGTCAACCAAACTCAAGCAGCTGACAACCCACCATGCTGGCAGCTCACAACCATTACCATGCCAGCTGACAACCATTACCACAAGTCTCTTTAGCGCAATTTCATGCCACGACTCTAGAATGGATCAAGGTCCGTACGGCAACTGCCCCGGACCTGAGAAAGGCGGTATCGGACCTAGAAAAATTCACCGGAGAGACCGGGGAATTAAATCAGTTTTTAAAAGGGGGCGATCACCTGATGGGGCGAATAGAAGTGAAGATCTCGGAGGATCTATTGGACAACGAGGATGCAAAAGCACTGAAAGCAGCGGTAGTCTGCTGTGTAAAAAGAAGTATCCTTAATCAGATTCAGGCAGATGAAGAGACCTCCTGGAAGGTCATCAAAGAAAGATTAAAGAAGGCATTCGGAGGAGGACGGTGGACCCCAGAGGAGGATATATTCATGATGTTCAGAGAAACAAAGAAACCGAGACAGTGTAATGGTCAGTATGCCGCAGAACTCCTGGCACACTATAACAGAATTCAATACAAATTCAGCGAGATGTTTGAGATAATCCAAGTACAGGGTCGAATGCAATTCCTATCCACGGTACTGAAGATACAGTTGGCAAAGGAACTAGGGAAGAAGGAAGGATTTCCGAGAGAGTGCTCGTTTGTGGAAATAGCCCAAGATCTCATAGAAGCGAGCGCTAGAGAGGTAGAGGCCCGAATGGAAGTAGAAGAACCAGGGTGGACTCGGATAGAATACCAACGACCAAGAAACATGCCCAGCCCTTGGAGAAGGAGACAACACAGGAATGGTTGAAGAGAGAGAGCTATGGACCAAGAAAATAGAAGAAGCATAGTTAAACCCAGAAACAATAGTCGGCAGGAGGACCGCAAGTGTCACGGATGTGGTAAAATTGGACATTTAGTGGCGAATTGCCCGCGCACGAGGTGCTTTGAATGTGGCAATGAGGGGCACATAGCCAAACAGTGCCCATATTTGTACCGAACAAGAGATGTGGACCGGGGCGAACCAAAGGAGATCAACGCCCAACAGATACGGAGAAGCCACCGTAGGTTCAGTAGATCTTCAGATGAATCTACGCAAGCATCAGGAGCATCAGAGACCGAAGAAGAAGTCGA
>NW_027114857.1:139304-140624 GCF_000696795.3 Halyomorpha halys
AAATAAATTTTTTGGGCCACACGATTTCCAGGGAAGGAGTTAAACCCGACGCAGATAAAGTTGCAGCTATATGGTCGATGACAGTGCCTAGGGATGTGAAGGGAGTTCGGAGGTTGCTGGGAACATTAAATTATTACCGGAGATTTGTTCCTGAAATGGCTGAGTACCTCATCCGACTCAACGACCTTCTGAAGAAAGGCAGGAAGGTGATCATCACTCCGCTGGTGGAAGACAATATAAGGCGGTGCATGGAGAAGCTGCACCAGGAGCCGGTGCTTGCTTTCCCAGACTTCACTCGGCAATTCACCATCATTACAGATGCAAGTGAGTATGCATTGAGAGCGGCGTTGTCTCAGGATGGTAAAAGGGGTGATCGCCCAGTGGGATATGCCAGTAGGCGCCTAACAGAGACGGAGACCAGATACAGCGCACTGGAACGAGAGCTCTTGGGAATAGTGTGGGCTGTTGACCACTTTAGGCCATATGTATTTGGCAGAAGGTTTAGGATATACACTGACCATAGGCCTCTTCAATGGGTGGGGAAGTTGAAGGAATCTTCGGCAAGGATTACGCGTTGGAAGGAGTTCCTGGCACAATATAACTTAGAAATAATCTATAAGTCAGGAAAAGAAAATGTCGTAGCCGATTGGTTGTCTCGAGCAATTACTGTAAATGCAGTAGAAGAGGAGGCCGGAGAACCGTCTAGACAATTTCTGCGGGAGTGGGCACCGGGAAAGGAAGAAGAACAGAATGTGGCGGAGGAAGAGGATAGGGAGGAATCTTCATCAAACGAGAGCTCGGATAAAGGAAGACCAGCAGATATGGAGGAACTGGAGGACATAATAAACGACAAGAGGGGGCAGATTGTATGGAAGACGAGGACTACTGGATTGCTCAAAGTTGAGTGCAGCAATTATGGGAGAAGCAATATCACGACGATTTGGTCGCAGCCAGACGTGGAGAATGACCAGATCTTTAGAACCTTGAATAACGCCTCTAAGCCTGGAAAAAAGTGTCACCTGTACGTGGGAAATGAAACCGTTTGGGAGAAGATTAAGCGGCTATGGTGTGATGAGCGCATAGGAATGGACAGGACATTCCCCCGGTGCAAGCTGATAGTGGAAACAGTACCGGAAGATGAACGCCAGAGAGAAGTGACTGTCGAGCATCAGGGCAAAACCAATCATCGCGGAATCTCGGAGACCCTGCAAGCGTTAAAGAGAAGATACTTTTGATGGGAGATGAAGAAGACTATGACAGAAGTTGTAGGAAACTGCGAAGTTTGTCAACGCACAAAGTATGACAGACATCCACCAAAAG
>NW_027114857.1:140674-161140 GCF_000696795.3 Halyomorpha halys
AAACCTTGTACTAGTAGGATTAAGTATCTTTAAGTTTATCAACAACCTGTCCATATATATACCAGAGGAGTCTAATAATAAAGTTAGTTATTCAGTAGCTGTGTGTCGTTACTCTGCCCAAATCCCTTTTATTTTTAAGTTATATTGTCAGTCTAATCATAAGTGGTGCTGAAACCCGGGACGGAAAATTTCGAATTCTGTCACGTACGAATACTACCAGGGACCCCGGAGTGAAGATTAGACAGAGTCATTTGAAGCAAAGGTTAGTAGACACTTAAGAATTATAATGGTGAACCCGGCTGAGGAACTGAAAAAATTAGAGTATCAGTTAGCTCAGTCGACCGTTGAGCGACAGAAGCTAGAAGCTGAACTGTCAAAAGCGACGGAAAATACGCAGATCGAACTACTGAAGACAAGGACACAAAGTTCGGCGTTCATACACGAGGTAATAAGCCAACTTGAACCCTTCACAGGGACAGTAGGTGACCTAGAACACTTCATCAAGAGCGGTGATCAAATCAAAGCCTTGATAACCGCGAGAAAGGAGACTGGCACACTACTGGAATCCGATATAAAACTACTGGAGGCCTCGCTGGTGGGTCGTACTTCTCGGTGAGTCTTGAACGCCAAACAAGGTGACTCGACCCTTCCCTGGGAAACGCTAAAGACGCGGCTCAAGAAGTTGTATGGCGGAGGCAGGTGGACTCCAGAAGATGATGTATTCTACCTATTTAAAGAACGGAGAACCCATGCCAATCAGAGGGCGAGTTCGCGGAGAAGCTCCTTCTCTTACATTATAGGCTGACGAAGAAGATGGTAGAAACATACGGTCCAACAGAGGGTGCTCAAATAATGGAGTTCCTGAGGGGAATACTGAAGGTACAGTTGAAACATTATCTAGATCGACCAGGATCGTTACCCAGGGACCACGGCTTCATAGAATGTGCCCATGAGCTGGTGGACGCAAGAGAGCGTAATGAAGCTCGTTTCGGGAAGCCGGAAGCGGATTGGACTGAAGTCAGATCACCGAGAAGACGCCAACGCAGCCCGACCAGGCGGATTAACTGCAATGGGAATTTCGAAAAAAGACCAAGCAAGGGACCAGACGATAGGAGGCGGAGATCGGAGAGGCGCTGTTACGAGTGCAACCGCGTGCAACTTGCGTGTAACCTGCGTCGCAATGTAAACTCACAAGGTGCTACGAGTGTGGCAGGCAGGGACACGTTGCAAGAGAGCGCCCGAGGCGCAATCACCGACCAACCAGGGGGGAACAGCCAGAGCCGATGGAGGTCAATAACCAGGACTGGAGTGGGATACGAACCGGAGAGAGAAGTAGAAGGCACTAGACTAGCGACGAATCTTCGGGAGATGAGAGCGTCCGGTCTGGGCGCAGTTGTCCGGCTGCACCGAGGCATGAGGTAAGCGGGGAGAATCCTTGGAGGGGAGGGCCATCGGGAGCGGAGCTATTGGGGGGCGCGCGTGCTCAGATTGAGAACGCGGTAGTGGGCGGGGCAACCAACCGGGGGGGAGTAATCACTATTAACAGCGCGAGTACGGAACAAGGGACAAGGTTGCCCGTGGCGAAGTTGGGTGAGACCAGTATGAGTTTTCTCCTCGATACAGGGAGCACGAATACGATAATTAGTAAGAGAGCGGCGGAAAAACTGGGACTTTGGATGGGACGGAAGAAATGTGGGTGTTCAATATCGACGGTAAATGGCAAATGTAGAACACTGGGGGAGACTGTTCTCGACCTTAAAGAACTTACCGGATACGAGGCCCAAAACGTGATTCACATCATTTCTGAGTTGATGCCGGGATATGACCTGATCGTCGGATGCGACGTATTAAAGCGCGTAGGACTTGCGATGAAAGTGCGGCAAAAAGATTGGAGGTACCGGCTAGGGAAACTACACTATACTATCACGACGGGCGAGGGTAAGGGGCGCATGGAGATGGGTGCAGTTGACGGGAAAAACGGTACACAGGATAAAACTGAAGGCAGAAATTCCGGTCTACGTGAAAAATCGGCGTTACCCGCAAGCTATGAAGGACATTATAGGGGGATAATTAGATGATTTACTCAAACAGGGTATCATAAGACACGGTAACTCCCCTTTTAATAGTCCTCTGTGGGTGGTCGAAAAGAAGCAGTGCGGGCAGGGGGGCATAGGGAAAAGCTATCGGGTTGTGGTGGATTATAGGAAGCTAAACGAGGCAACTAAAGATGAGCGGTACCCCCTTCCCCGAGTCGAGGGGGCGACCATCTTTAGCACGTTGGACCTGAAGAGTGGGTATCATCAGGTACGGATGGTCGAGGAGGATATCGCGAAAACGGCCTTTTTGTGGGAACGGGGACATATTCATGGAATTCACCAAACCGGGACGGAATTGCTATGTTTATACCGGAAACAGGCTGATAACAGAGAAATTGAAACGGTTTTGGCGACAAGAGAGGATAGGGGTGGGGTATTCGTTGACTAGGTGTCTTAAACAGGTGGAAACGATCACGGAACCAGAAGCAGAGATGAGAATCGTCAACGAGCACCATTCGGGCAAAACAAATAATCGAGGGATCGAGGAAACCCTTCGCGCGATTAAACGGCTATATTTTTGTAAAAATATGGGAAACAATGTACGGGATTGCATAGCGCGATGCAAGGTCCTGGAATAAGGATTAGGGGAGCGCCATATAGTGGTATGGGAGCCATGTTTTCTCTGCATCACGTAGGGAGTAGGTTGAGAATCATTATCTGATGGGGCTAATCCTTGACCTGTGCAGAGCTGCTGGAATGGCAGGGTAACTCTTTTTCTGGTTCCACTGATGAAAGAGAATATGTCTGGCAAAGAAGTTGATCCCGAGCGTAGCATATGGACCATGCAGCCCTGAGACTGGCCCCCATCTACATTAAGTAGCAGCGGCGCACCATAATGTAGGGGACCCATCCCATAAGGGGCTCGAGACTCCAATCAAGTTAAAGGACAAGCATAAATTTTCATCCTCTCCTTTCATAACGACCAAAATGGTGACCCCATTATCAAATCAACTCCACATTATCTACATCATTATTCCCTCCAATATCAAAATTTAAATTAACGTTATTGAACAATAATATATCTTTTACGGCCAACCCCTCCCCTCTACAGCTATATCATTAGTCTAATATACTTATTTATCCATCATATCAATCTATCTTCAATAAAACCCCTTCTGATATGGAATAATTAAAAATTTGATTCAGATCTAACTCCCCATAATTTGAAATTTTGGGAAGGTCTCGTCTAAACAGTTTGCCTTTCCTGATGTTTGGTTTAGTTGAATGGTTTTAGCAGATAAATGAACCATGAAAGTGCCTTAAAATTCTCTTTTAAAATTTTTCAAACATTTTTTTGAGTGACTCCTTTTTACCATATGTTAGGAATGGGTATGGTCAGCGGAGGTTTTAATGTCTGAGATAGGTCCACAAACCTCTATGGGTTGTGGATTACTGATTAAACGAATTAATTCGAAATGAGAAAAAAAAATCGGCGTTTTACTCATAACTTTTTCTCCGTCCCTACATATTGTGTATTTATTGGAAAATTAATAGTTCACTACATGTAATAGACAGTAAGAAGATGGTCTAGGTGGTAGTCAATAAAGATATAAAATAGTTAAAAAAACTACTTATTGGTTACCAGTGAATCGATCATCCTGATACCATGTGCCCTCAGCCCTAATGAATCCCTACAAAGTGGCGCAAAACATTGTTTACCAGTAAATAATTTTGTTTTACTATTTTGTACCTTTAATGTGCATTTATAATACGAGGGCAATTCAATATTTATCCGCAATTTAGTTATATTTTTGTTTATGTTGGTAGCACTGTCGTTTTGCTTTGATGAGGCATGCTTTGTTTATTTGTTGTAATGCCTACGCAAGTTTCAAGCTGCTAGGTTAGGTTCGTTATCGCTGTTAATCAAGGCTGATCTGCTTTCTATTTGTACCAAAGAAGAGCAACGTTCAGTGATCCGTTTTTCGTAGTCGTAAAGGGCCGAAATTCATCGAAGACTTTCAGTACAGTACGAGAACAGTGTTTGGCCACAACGGAGTGTTTACGAATGGATCAAAAAATTCAAAAATGGTCGCACAAGTGTTACGCACGATGAAGGAGCCGGACGACGGTTTTCAGCGACTCTTACAGACGAGTAACTATTGACAAAGTGGTACATCATCTGCAAATTAGTCACGGTTCCCCCCACGAAATAATCCACAACAGATTTGGGTTTGTACAGCGTAGGTATAAACTTTGTGCAGGATAGGTCCCAAAATAACTCACACAGTTACATAAACAAATGCGCTTGGACACCTGCCAAAACATTTGGATCGCTATGGTAATGAATGGTACAACCTCTTAGACAGGATTATTACTGGTGACGAAACAAGGATCCTTTATTACGAGCCGGAAAGTAAGCGACCGAGTATGGAATGGAAACGTCCGAATTCGCCATGCAAGAAAAAGTTCAAGACCCAACCGTCCGCAGGAAAACTGATGCTTACGGTTTTATGGGACTTGCAAGGTCCAGTATGGGAACATTATGAGGAAAGGGGCACAACAATAAACAGTGTACGTTATAGTGAGATACTTACTGCAACGCTAAAGCCTGAAATTCAAGGCAAACGCCAAGGACAGCTGTCAAAAGGTGTTGTGTTGTTGCACGATAATGCCCGTCCGCATACTGCTGTCCACACTGGTGAAATGCTCTAGAAACTCAATTTTAAGTACTGGCTCATCCTCCATAGAGTCCTGATCTTGCCCCTTCTGACTGTCACTTGTTTGGTCCACTCAAAGAGCCATTAAGAGACCGTCGATTTACTTCGGACGAAGCAATGAAAGAACCTGTGCATTCCTGGCTCGCAGCTCAACCAAAAACCTTCTTTTATCAGGCAATCATGAAGCTCATATACATATATTGTATACTTATATGGATGGATATTATGCAGACTATTTACATGATTTTACTTCCCCAGAAGTTCCAATGGCACTTGTATGTAGTAAACTGGAAGGATACTCATATTCAAATTTTTAATTAATCTGTTTGTTTTTTTTATTTCTTACTCACAGGTATTTGTGATCTCTAGTCATATTACTACACAGAGCAATGGCCAAACATTCTTTGAACTGTTTTTATCTGAAATTATTTCATTTTTCAATGTTCTGAAGCAGTGAACGTACCAACTATAAACATATCACCCAATCAAAGAAGACGAAGAAAGCAAAGTCTGGAGATCAACCTCTAAGCTGTGAATTGATCGTCCATTCCCACATGCGAGAGCGTTGTTTAAAATCTCGTCGTAAGATGAGATGGAGATTCATCGTGGTGAACATGAGTCAACTCATTATCCGCGCATATCTCCTAAATCACTATAATACGATTGTAGATCTCGCCGGATGATGGGATGTCTCACGTTCGTTATAAGAAAGGATGAAGTACCTCGTCGACCACATCGAGACTCCCGCAGCCCAAAATAATCCATTTGAGTAGTTACAGCTAGAGAGCGCCACCAGAGAGGAACAAGCGAGGATGAGAAATGCAAATGAAGGAAGGGAGACGACTTGAGGACCCCACGGCCTCACTGTGAACTTTCCAAAGTGTCCGCGTTCGTTAGGAAGTCGAATTTTTAGCCACACAGTCAACGCCTTTGGCGCCATTGCATCCTATCCAAGGCCGGCTACAATAACCTGCGACGTTTCCTAGGGATGTTTAACTTCTACCGTTCTTGCATGTCTAGGTTTTTGGATTCGCAAGCTCTCTTCAACAAGTTCCTCGCTGAAAGAAAGTGGGACGACATATAGCAAGTCGACTGGGACGAAAAACCCATCCAATCCATTGGAAAAATGCAATGAAGAACTCTGTAGTGCTATGAAACCGTATTAAAAACGCTTAATCGGCCCTAGTATGTGACGTCGGGAATAGTTTTGCAACAGGGAATAACAACGCGGACTCTAGTGTTTTCCTCCGAGCATTAACTACAGCGCGGAAGAAGGAGAATAGGCACACCTATGATGGAGAATAGGCAGTCAACCAGACTCTCAAGCAATTCAGGCATTATTAGGAAGAACGACATTTCAAGGCATGATTGGACCAAAAACCGCAGAAACATGCTTCACATCACAAGCCCGAAACAGCTACGCCCATGTGGATTCGGCTAGTTTAGTTTAATCAGCCAATTTACAACGTACGTCCGTTATGTAGCTGGTGAAGAGAACACTGCCGCCGACTCACCATCGAGAGTCGAGGATATCAACTGTACCAAGGACTATACACGCATGATGACAAAGCAGTAGAAGGCTCCAGAAGAAAGATCTTCCATAGCCTCTATGAGCATCATCACCCCACGATAAGAACCTCGAGACCACCTGTCAACCAGCAATATTTCTGGCCAAACATGAACGTTAAAGTTGCCCACCTCGAAACTTTGCTGTATCTTTATCTGGTTTTCCCGCCAATATTGTTATGAGTAGGGGGAAAGGAAAGTTTCAAGTAGGGTTATGTGCTGTGTGCGGTTTTATTGTTGTGTGCTAATGTTATAATGTTCTGTTCTAATTTTAAGTGCAATAAAATATGTTTAATAACGCGTATGTTATTTATAAAATCGGGACTTTCCAATATAATAGGCCCCCAGTTGCATAGCATGCCAGAAATCAAAGGTGATCCGTCACATAAAAACCTCTCTAGGTAGGTACCTAGAGGGGTTCCTATGTGATATGTTATATATGTTACTCTCGACTCTAGGTTTGAGCGCATCCACGCCAACTTCATCAGACCTTTGCGAACCTCCGACGGAATGCGACATTGACTGATTTACACGCTGGCCTGAGGCCTACCCACTGGAAGAGATCGTTAACATCAAGTTATCATTAGCGATTGTGGACACATAGATCTCCCACTATGCTACGACAACCGGGATTACCACCGACCAAGAGCACCAGTTTGAGTCAGACTTCATCATAAATCTCACTCGCTCCCTTGGTATACAGCGTAAAAGGACCGTGGTATACTATTTTAGTCTAACGGGGTTGTGGATCGATGGGATTGGTCCCGCAAGACATCCTCAGATGTCAAAGGTCAGCAGTGAGATGATGGTTCCCAGTCTGCAGAAATGATCTTTAAGCAGCTTCGACACCTCTCAGTTTTCGAGTCATCCGGATGTAGGAACGACTCCGAGTCGACGCTGAAAAACCTCCGTCCATCACCACATCGTAACAGCACGGCCAAGACCATCGTGCACCGCGACCTGAAGAACTGCCCCGACGTGTTTCTGAGGGATGATTCAGTAAAGATGCCGCTCGCACCACTCAACTCTGAATCCAGCAGAGTGGTCTTTCGGGAGTAGAAGACATGATGGTTTCAGCTGCAATCAGGGCCGAAAACCATTTTGATGGATCGACTGAATGTGAACCACCTTCTGGGCGCGGTAGAGGACCCCATTCTCACACTCGCACGCACCATGATACGCCAACCCGCTCAAGTCATTGGGAGAGGGGGGGGTGTTACAGGCGAATCTGCTGGCTTGAGCAAAGAGGTATCATAAAATGGATTTGCCACTGCAGCAATCAATATCAACATTTATATTACTCCTTTATATTTACCATTAATCCTCTATTTTATTATTTTACAATCCTTTTAGTGGCAAATCAATTGGAAACCTCTTGCCAGATGATTATTGTGGACAGTTTTGTGGCTGTAGTAAAGTTTTCACAATTGTTTCTCATTTTTGTATATTATTGCTCACAACATGGACTATTTTTTTTTTAATTCTCATTTATCTTTCAATCTAATAATTAAAAGTACATAAGGAAGGTAGTTTTGTGCATCATTTCAGTCAATGCACCCATTTACTAAAGGTAATAACAGATACAAATCCACCATGTTTGCCTCTTAAAAATCTAAATTCATTTTAATTATACAATACAATTTTTTTAACTCCCAATCTGTGACCACTGTAATTTTAGCAGGGATGGGATTTTATCCACCCGATTCAAAGGTACCTTATGAACCTACTCTAAATTGAATTGAATATGAAAATTGCAGTACATTGGTTAAGCACATCCAGTGAACACCTAAACAACTCCTAAAATTTAATTCTGCTTTGGCGATTGTATTATTTTAAATAATGATAATAAAGGTATAGTGAACACAAAGGTTCGATGCCAATATTACCAATTGCTGCCTGTATACATCTGTCCAGTGATGCCCATCCAAATCCAAATTTACACGATCAGTTTTGACATAATTCTTAACATTTTAGAGATCTGATACTAAGCTCTACATTCTTACAAGCCCATCTTATTCGCTGCACCATCATCACCTGAACTACACTTCTGGGTGCAGTTCCTGCAATTCAATGTTGTGTAAGGTGCTGTTCCTACCATAGCCTAAGAAGTTATGTTCCACATCCAAAAAGAGAAGAGGGACGGAGCACCCAACAGATCTCTTGAGGCAACTTGGATTCTCTCAATCCAAAAAGAACAGTAGGAAAGTTAATAGTATTGTAAATTCTTGACACTTTTAAATTTCATTTTTTTTTTAAATACACATCGGACGTTGTCTCGTCTTCTTTGGAGCGTGGAATGTACTACGCGGGAGCCTTTTTCAATATAGAGCAGGCTTTTGATATAGTCTGGCACCCGGGACTGCTTTACAACCTCCGTAAATTCCTACCTTCTAAATATTTTCTCATCATCCGTCCCTTTTCTGCTAATAGATTATTCCAAGTAAACCACAATGGTTCCTATTCATCCCTCTATTTTCAACCCGCTAGTGTTCCTCAAGGTAGTATCCTCGGTCCCATCCTCTACACCGTCTATACAGCTGACATCCCAACAACTCCTAACACTATCCTTACCATGTATGCTGATGATACATGTGTGCTCACAGTTAATAATAACCCTTTGATTGCATCCCAAACTCTCCAGTCCCATATCACAACCCTCGAAGAATTGTATCGAAATTGGAGGATAAAAATAAATCCCAACAAATCCCATCAAATCACATTTACTCTGCATCGTAAACCTGCCGACTGCCCTACAGTATACTTTAATAATGTGGTTCTTACCCCTGTAGAACAGATATGTTATCTTGGACTACACCTATGATTCTATGAACCACTCAAAGCTGTATACAATTTTGATTGAACACAGAATACCAAAGAAGTTAATAAATCTAGTATAAATGTGTATTGCAGAAACATTTAATAAAGTTTGAATCAGTAATCGTTATTCGGAGAAGTTTGGGGTTTGTTCAGGTCAAACAAGGGAATTTAAGCAATGGTTTCACCCTAGGTAGTAAAATATCCATGCTTGGGTGTGATGATGATTTGGTACTATTGGGTTAACCCCCTAGATCTTTAGATGAGGAAACTATAAAACAATAGATTTCATCAACATAGTTATATTTAACAAATATTTTGATGAAATCTTATAAGGAACTAGGTCTCAAAATAAAACAAAACATAAGTTTAGCAGCAGAGACGGCAACGATTGCAGTGATATAGGTATCAGAGGAAATACACTTAAGCATGTAGAGAGGTTTAAGTATTTAGGGTCTATGGAACTAGATTCTATTATTTTATTTGTAAAACTGTAGCAATAGAAATTACAATGTCAAGTAAATCTTTAATTGTTATTGTATTTTTTTTTTTTTTGTTTTGTGTAAGTTGTGCAGTTGAGCTTTAGACTGAATGATTTTGTTTTTAATATTTCATTTTATATATTTTTGTATTAGAACCATTTCTGTGATAAAATGTATACTTGGAGATGAAGATTATAAATAAATAATATATGTTGTAAATTTTTTTTTAGATTTTACAGATTCTAAAACACTAAAAATTTGGTAAATTTGGTAAATTGATAAAAGAAGCATACAGTTAAATATAATAAACGATAGGAATAAACAACTCTATTTATTTCTTACCTTAAACTTAAAAAGTATAGTAATATAAGCCAAATATTTAAATTAAGCTAATAGGTAAATATTACCTCATAAAATGGTAGCAGTAATTTTTAAGAATAGTCTCTAGTAACATAAGAAACATTGACGTCTCAGTTACAGGGTTAAAACGAAAAGTTTGCAGGCATGTAAATAAACCATAAGGTAATAAAAAGTGTTTCTGGTACAATTTAATAAAAAAAAAAATCATTCAATTATGAAAGGAATTAATACGATTGTATTACATAAAACAAATTATAAGAAATGAAAACTGGTTAATAGTTCAACTATAATGGCAATTTTCACATAAATTAATTAACACCCTTAAATTACTTTTTAAAGTTAAACTTTGTAAAAAAGGTGACATACATATATTGCCAGTTGATACAAATTGTTTTCAGCATGTATTAATATGACAGTGTTAAGTTTGAAATAGAAAAAATCTAATGATCAAATTACAAATTAATCTATTCGTCACTGCTTTACATTTGTATCATGGAAATCAGCTAGGTAATTATTGGATTAAGAGATATCACTATATTTTTGTATAGTCTCTTGTTTAATGTGTTAACTGAAACAAAAATACAATAATAATAACAAACTTGAGTAAAATATTTTAAAGAAAGTATATAATTATATTTCTTATCTTTGTATTAGGAATGGTGGTAGTGGTACATAGAAAACAGATTTATTTTGACTATATTTTAATACTGTTTTTTAATTTGAATATGATTTTTATCTAAGGATCACAATGATGAAATTTGTAAATATTAAGATGTTTCTTGTAAATAATATGTTGGAAAAAGTCAAGTTCCGAAATAATAAATTTCTTCTTTCATTTAGGAATCATACTAGTATAAATATGCTCCATAATATTTTAATAAAACCAACAGTTACATTGTATGGCTGGCCTAGATTATTATTTATTTGTTGTACAGGATTTCAAATAAATTAATTTTAAATCAATATCAAATTATATTTTAAACATAACAAAGGCTCATACAATGATTAAAATAGAAAATGGTATAAGATATGTAAAGGAAATGTCATAATATCTCATTCTTAAGAGTAACAGGACAATCAAATTTCAATAATCTGTATATGACACAAAAAGTGGATAATACAAATAAATAAATAGATATGTCCACTAAATTGTTAAAAATAAAAATTTATCTTTAGCTAATGGCATTTTAAAAAAATAAAATAAATAAATGAAAATACAAATATGTTTATTTAATCAGGTGTTATTTCTTGTCTACACAACATGAATCATAAATATGTTCATAATTACTGCTGTGATGATATTTTTTTTTATAAACATAAAAATGATACACTTTTTATCACAAATATCCTATGAGGAATAAAAGGAATGATTGAAATAAAATGCAATGTCTTTAAAAGTTAATTATATGATGAGAGAAGGAAATAAGAATACCTTGAACTCAGCTTAACCCTAGAGAATTCACATAATACATAAATAAATTCAATTAAATTCTCATACTGAAACGAAACAGAAATCAGTAATAAGTATAGTCTAATCTTGTTCTAAAGTAGGATCCTGGAAACATGCTACAGAATTAGCCCTAATGAAATTTGAAATGCTTGGCAACCTCAGTTAAATCATCAAATGCAACATCACTTTTCAAAACCTGTGGAGAAAAAAAAATAGATATTGAAATTAGTTGTATATAAATATATGTATGTGTGTGATATATATATAAAGTAAAAAAATTACCCTTCTTGCAATGGAAACTCTGTTGTAAAGATTCCACAGAACCATTCCAACAACAATATTATTCTTTAAATAAAATACAACACCTCGATCGAATTCAAGTGGTTCTGCTCCATTGCTCTGAAAAATGAAAATTAAAATTTAAATTCAGGCAGTACTAAATATAACACCAGGATTGAGTAAGTACTTTCATTACAGCAACATTTCAGAAGACACTTTTTTCATAGCATTACTAACTGAACTGGCTCAACTCTCTAAATTTCTCATTTTATCTATTTATTGTCCGATCAAACTCAGCCATATGCTGTAATGGCATAACACTCTTTTTTATAAAACCTTAACCAAGAAACCAGAAACAAACAACTTTATACTATGATAACGAAGGCTAATCAATTCAATGTAGGAACTCATTTTAAACCAAGATGAGGGGTCTCTGAAGTTTAATGTTAATAACACCGTCACTTTAAATTAGTAACACGAATTTCCAAAGAATTAGTATTGTACCAAGAATACTAATAGTAATACTAATATTATACTCTCTAAACGGGTTGAAGAGAAAATAGTGTAGCATACAACAAAGAAATGCCATTATATGAGGCTATGAGAGCTTAAGAGACCTCACCCAAAAAATTGTTTAAACCACAATTGTATTTCAATTAGACTAAAAACAGATTCATTTTGATAACTTCTTCTATCTTCTATCCAACTCCTGTTACCTACTGGAATAATTTAATTAGAAATGGAACTAGGTTTGCAAATGCATCAAATACCAATTGGGTGCACGATATGATTAACAAAAAAAAATATTTGAGTGATATTTTGTAGGTTAGGCCACTTTTGCTCTGATAGCCTCATTTCATATTCATAAAAATGGAGACATACTTGATTATGCTAATTACCAAGGAATTGTCATACATCAGTACACAAATTAGGTATTGTCAAATATTCTTAATCATAAATTTAAGCCATTTGCCAAAAGAGAAATAGGAGACTATCAGGCAGGTTTTTGAAAAGGAAGGTCCATTGCTTACCTGTATTTTATCCTTGGGATCATTCTCAAAATGGTAATAGAAAATGAAATACCCACGCATCACCTCTTATCATCATCTTCATTAATTTTAGAAGAGAGTACAACTCTATCAATGAGCGAGACAAAGTGCATGAGGCTATGAGGGAGATGGGAGTACCCTCTCAATGCCTAGTTGGAATGAATATACAAAATAAATTATGTTGTTCAAATGTATGGATTCAGAATTTAAGAGGCTTAAGACAAGGGGATACCCAGGCACTGGACCACTGCTCTAGGGTAAACCCCACTTCCCCCTCCCTGTATGTAAGAAATGACCAGAAGGGATAGAGCCTCTTGGCAAAGGTGGCATTAAGACCCATGTGGGGTAGTAACATATTATTAGAATTAGAATAATAGGATGTACACAATGTACATCTCTGTACTTAAGTATAGCAGGTCTTCATCAGGGCTATACAACAAAAAGAGATAACAACCATCATTTAGCGAAACATAAAATTGAAAAGAAATAGTATATATACTAACAAATTTGCAATTATACAAAATATTGAATTGAATAATATAAAATAGTTAATTGATAACCATGGAATTAGACAGTAGTAGATCGATAACAGTGAAAGATGAAATATAATATTATATAGGTAAGAAGATATGCATAAGATAAGCTCAAAATTCGAAAAAAACAAAACAAAAAACAATGTGAAAGAAAACTAAATATATGATACAATGAGTAAGTGACTTATACATGAATAACTGTGCGAATATTAACATATATATATATATATACAGTAATATTCAAAAATTATTTGAAATAAATATAAGGAAATTTAATACTTTTTACTTAATTATCATATCTCAAGTATAGCATTGGTTCAATTCAAAAGCTTTAATATTAAACAGATAGGAGAATTTTATTTAAATTTATAACAAGACAGACTCATTATCTCAGGGTGTGTGTTTCTAAGCAATCAGAACAGACACTTAGCTAAATTAACATCTACTTTTACAAATATACTTAAAACTATGTTGTACAATACTCACTAATTTATGCTCTTCTATGATGAATGATGGTTTTTGATGAATTCTATTTCACAAACTAACACTGTCCTTAAACAAAGCATTTGGTCCTCTAATAGTTTTCAACACATCTCATCCCAATCCAAAACAAAGAGTCACTTTAACTTTTTGGATGATTCAAGATGTCTTCTTATTCTATATGAACCACTGAGAGTGACAAAGGATGTTCAGGACCGCCTGCATCCAAAATACATCCTCCCTTTAGCCAATCCAAACCAAGAGTGCCTCCCCCAAACCAAACGTCCTGTCTCATTGTTCCATGTAAACATCGATTGTAGCACAACAGTTCTGGGTTTTTGCATATGATTTCCTTTCTGAATACTATTCTTTAACATGTAGTATCAACTTCTATTTTTTCTTGAATGTACTGTAATTTCAAATCTTGATAGGAAGATAAATATATTTGAAAATACTTGAAACTACTCAATATGGCAGCGATTTAACCAATTTCAGAATGGCGCCCCCATCTTGGCTTTATTTAATGATCTTTCCACTCTATATTCCTATACAATTATCATTTTAAAAAAAACAACTCATAAGCTTGCTGAAGTAACCAGTATATACATACTTTAAACCAAGGAATAAAATAAATAAGGAATAAATCTTTGTACAATAACATAAACAAGTTAAAATGAAAAAAACATGGAATAAATAACTACATTTTTTAATAATATAATCTAGTTGTGGCAATATGAGGACACTTCAGTTTTTATATTGTCATTTCTAGTAGTTTTAACTGTTGAATATGGACAGTTCTCCTCTTTTTTTGGTTCTGCTATACTCCCTATTGTAACAATATTATGTTCTCTAATGGTTATCACCCTGAATGGACCATCGTATTGTTGTATCTCTTTACCTCTGTTAGACCCCAACTTTCTGTATACGATCGTCCCGATATTGATCGCTCTCATCCTATCTGTGAACTTTAAATTCTCCCGAGCCACCATCCTGGATTTTTCCTTTTCCATACATCCCCGGGCCTTTTTCCATAACTTTCTTCGAGCAACATGGTTATTGTGTATTTCCTCTCCGTCTGCTGCCATGCCCAAATATTCCTGTCGGTGTCCGCGAAGCCCAAAGAGGATCTCAAATGGCAAAAACCCCGTAACTGAATGTACGGAATGATTATATGCCGCAACCGCCCTCAGCATTGCCATGTCCGGTTCCAGTCCCTGGTCACCCTGATATAGTACAAGATGGTCACTCAATGTGCCATGAAGCCGCTCTATGCTTCCTCTACTCTTGAGGTGCTCTGGTGTGTTGAGATGCCATATTATGTCAAGGTCCTTCATTTCTGTTCGAATCATGGAATTGTCTAATTCTCTTCCTGAATCTGATGAGATATGCTCTGGAACTCCGTAAAATTGAAACCACATTCGGAGAGATGCCAGCACTGCTTCTGACGACTTTTCCCACACCTGGTGTGCCATTGCCGCCTTACTGAAGTGATCACTTATGGTTATCCATTTAAATCCTCTCTACGTGAAAGTGTCTGGTGAATGTGTGAATGGTGTAAATAACAGTAGTGCCTGCGGGTATCTCCTCTCTTTCACATATGTAACCTTATCTTCTTTTAGTAAGATCTCATGGACTGTCTTCCCGGTTGCCCCGAGAATCTCCCCTTCTTTAAAAAAAATATCTTCATATTCTCTCTTAAGTCTCTGTCTCCAGTCTTCAGCCTGATTAATAGCTCCGACCCGTGCGCCCTTGGTTTTTCTTTGTTGAAGTCATTTGAACATTTTACCCCCCCAATCTAATTCTTCATTTTTCCTTGATATTCTTAACCCAAGCATCCACCTTCCCTAGCAGGTCACACTCCTCAATCACTTTGTATTCCCTCAGCATACTACCTACAATATGTACCAGCAAGTTTTCCCTACTGGTCCAACCCTATATCCACCTCCCCCTCTACATCACAAGGGCCACCCAGGGTGATCAATTTACATTTTTATTTCTGAATCTTGGGTGTCCTATCTCCATCACACAGCTTTTGCAAGGCTTCTCGGCACATGATGGTGTTGGAACTGCCATTGTCCACCAGACACCTCACTCCTGCTATCTCTATTATAGGCAGACCGCCGCTCTTCTCCCTCACATTATTATTAAGCAGTGTACAGTCCCTCCACTGACAACCCCTTCAGATGTCTCGCGTCTTCCTCTCTCCAGTCCCTCGCCTCCATTCTCCTCTGTTCTCTCATTTCCATCCTCTTGTTTCACCTTGTCCCCTTGACTACCTCGGTTCCATGGCTTCTCGACTTCTACTTCGGTCTCTGATGCTCCTGATCCTTCCGTAGATTCATTTGAATATCTACTCAACCTACAGTGGCTTCGCCGTATTTGTTGGGCGTTGATCTCTATTGGTTCAGCCAGGGCTCACATCTCTTCTTCGATACATATATTCACTGTTTGGCTATGTGCCCCTCATTCAAAGCATCTCATGCGCGGGCAATGTGCCACTAAATGCCCAATCTTTCCACAACCGTGACACTTGCGGTCCTCCCGCTGACTATTGTTTCTGGGTTTAGTCAGGCTTCTTCTATTTTCTTGGTTGCTAGCTCTCTCTTTCTTCTACCCACTATGTGTTCTCTCCTCCTCCAAGGGATGGGGATGTTTCTGAGTTGTTGGTATTCTTCTGGGTCCACCCTTGCTCTTCTACTTCCATTTGGGCCTCCACCTCTCTAACGCTTGTTTCTATGAGATCTTGAGCACATTCCACAAACGAGTGGTCTCTCGGCATTCTCTCCTTCTTCCCCAGTTCTTTGGCCAACTGAATCTTCAGTACCTTGGATAGGAATTGCATCTGACCTTGTACTTGGATTGCCTCTATCATCTCGCTGAGTTTATCTTGAATTCTGTTATAGCGTGCCAGGAGTTCTGCCCACTAGACTGTCTCGGTTTTTTTGTTTCTCTGATCATCATGAATATATCCTCCTCTGGGGTCCACCGTCCTTCTCTGAATGCCTTCTTTAATATTTCTTTGATGACCTCCAGGGGGTGGGTCTCTTCATTTGCCTGAATCTGATTTAGGATACTTCTTTTCTCAGCAGACTACCACCGATTTCAGTGCTTTTGCATCCTCGCTGTCCAGCAGATCCATCTTCTTGACATCTTTGCTTTCATTCGCCCCCTTTTAAAAAATGATTTAATTCTCCAGTCTCTCCAGTGAATTTTTCTAGGTCTCACACAACCTTCCTCAGATCCTGGGCGGTTGCCGTACGGACTTTAATTCATTCTAGCTTCAGGGCATGAAATTGTGCTAAAGAGACTTCTGGTAATGGCTGAATCTCCTCTGGAGCTGGATTGCCTGCTGCTAGAGTTCGGTTGACTACAGTTAGAGGTTGGTTGTTTTGGTTCATATTCTCCAGGTTCAGAACTGCTCTTCTCACTATTTTTTCTCTTCATAATTCAAAGAGAAGAATGAAAAAAAAAATTTCTTTTAGACTGAAAATTACTCCGGTATCTAAAGTTCCCAGGTTTGGGCACCAGTTAAGTATCGGTGAAAGCACACTAGTGTCAGTTCCTACAAATCAATCAGTTTTAGCTAGGATCGCTTTGCTGCAAGCTGTGAGTTTCTTCTCTTGTATTTCATATTTCTTCATTTCCCATTCTTCATATTTCTTCTTCTCTCTTGTTCCTTAAAAAATATTGTATAATAAAATATTGTTTTTACATACAATTTAACAAATAGTTTTTTTTTGCATGTATCTATATAACAAAAAATAGTTGTTTAATTTTACTCATCTATATAACTTTATATATATATATATATATATATATATACATGCATATATGTTTATGTATGTTAATATTCATTGTTATTCATATATATGTCACTTATCCATTGTATCATATATTTACTTTTCTTTAACATTGTTCAATATGTTTATTCAAATTGTTACTATATCTTTTCAATTTTATGTTTCCCTAAATGATGGTTGTTATCTCTTTTTGTTCTATAGCCCTGATGAAGACCTGAAACTCAGGTCGAAACGTCGGCATGAATAAATCAATTTTTTTTGTTTATTTAAGTTCTTTTTGCTGATCACACCCCCTGACCATCTTCTCCAATTATTAATTTACGGTCAACTATCTATACCTTATAAGATTTTTATGGATTTTAGTTGAATTCACTAGGAGAAAATAAAATAAAATAAATTATTATGCTCTTTAATATAATTGATTACCTTTTTCACTGTTTCAGATGTCTGAGGTTTCTCTATTTCTGCATTAGTGTCTTTAATACCAACTGCCACAGTTGGCAATGAAGAATCAACAATACCAACAGCTTCAAATCCTAATTCCGAAACAATATCACACCAAAACATTGACTGAGTTTTTAATGTTTTCCCTAAAAGAAAAAAAAATCTGTCTTCAGAACAGCTGGTTATACCCAACATCTATTAAAAATATAAAAATCAAAATTATAATGGTAGGAACAGCTTAAATTAACACTAAAAGAAGGGTCTCCACCTTAAATGAGAAAGATGTAGTTATAAAAAATATTTACAAAGCTTAATTAAAAGCTAATACATAACTAATTAACTTAAGCTAATTAACTAAGTATTTAACTAATTGAGCGGGGTGGCTCAGTGGTAAGGAATTATGTTACTAATTCCAAGGCCCTGGGTTCGAATCTGGCTGTGGCAGATAATTATTTAATCGGTTCCTGGAGCCATAAGCCAGATCAGGGAGCCCTTAGGGGTTCACTCAGCCTATAAAGAGGGTAACACTTGATTAGGGAAAAAAAACTGGCAGTTAAGCGTGATCATGAACATATCACCTTCTTTTATAACCGTTGTTCAAGAAATAGTACTTCCTTACAAAGTACTGAACCACTGGCTCTTCATGAGTTGTAGAGGCACAGATTTTCATTTTCATTTCATTCAACTAATCAAGAGGTATACTATTATATATTGTGTCCTACCATCTAGACTAATTAATACCATTTTTAACTAAGTTGATTAATTTTAGTTTCCAACCAATCCCATTAGCTTCTAAGACTTATTCAGTCAGAGATAAATAATCAACCAAAATTCATATTTCCCTATAGAAAAATTAAAGGATCAGTTAGCAGTGAAATTTTATACAATAATAAGAGCAGCTTTAGAATGTATTCTAAAAGGAGTTAGAAAGAACTAAAAACCTTGCTAGAAACAGAACATAGAAATTAGAGATGAGGCTGAAAAATATTGACATACAATGTTTTAGGTCAAAATCCTTTTTAAAGGGGTAAACAGAGGTTCAGAAACCACCTATATATACTTAAATTTTATGAGGCAATAAAATCCACTAGAATTCATAATGAATATCAAATTATTTTATGAGAGTGATTCCAAGAGATTCATTCCACCATACTAAGAGACATCCCTGCCTTTAGTAAGAGAGAGTAATATTTATCAGCTCTCGAAAATAGTATAGTATTAAACTATACATTATACAGTCATCGTTATAAGATGATAGAGCGCCATTCTTGCTGTATAGTTGTGATACTTGGACTACCTCCCGGGATTGTGAACAGGAACTCCTAGTCTCAGAGAGAAGAATCCTCAGACGTTTATATGGTGGTGTTCTCATTGGAGGAGAGTGGAAAAGGGGGAAAAACCAGGAGCTATACACTATGTTTAAAGGAGCCCGATACAGTTCAAGTGAAGAAAATTGCAAGACTGAGATGAGCAGGACACGTCGTTAGGATGTGCAGTGAGGATCCACCAAGCTAATTACTCCATGGTACCAGGAGAAGAGGAAGACCAAAGCTACGATGGGCTGATGGTGTTACTTCTGATGCAACAAATATGATGGGGCTTCGGAATTGGATGGCGGCTGCAAGAGACCGAGACAATTGGTAGAAGCAGCTGCAGGAGGCCAGGATTCGACACTGGATTGTAGAGCCACACTAGTAGTAGTAGTATATACAGTCATCGAATAAGAATTTTTCATTCATGAAGCAAAGAATATTAATTTAATGGACCTTCATTATTCTAAAATAACTATCATATCAACAAATGAACTTTCAATTTTAATTTTTTGTAGTTGTAATTCTGTTGACATTGCCGATATAGTATGTTCCATTTATTTGCTACCAATAAAATAATGGAATTTTTAGTAATCAGTAAGCTCACTAAAAATTTGATGATTTAAATAAAGAATACAAAATTAAACTTAGAGATTTACAGAAAACCAACCCCAACAGAAATAAATATTTTATCAGATGCTGGTGATACTTGGTTAAATAAACTCCAGGACAAAGACTCCTAAAAAGACATTTAATACCAATCAATCAATACTTATCATCTATCCATATCAGTATACTCATAACACAGCAAAAAATAATATGAAAAACATTTTTTCTGCTAAACTCAAGTATGAAGTATAAAAGTTGAAGAAAAATGCATGAAAAGAGAAAAACAATATTAATCCAGAGAAAAATGTGGAAGTTACATACATACATTAGTATGTATTGTAATAATTTTAAAAAATATAAAATTAAAATAAAATTAAATCTTTACTCGTTTTATAAAACTTTCTTCAAATATAAGAGATAACTTGGGTTCAAATTAAGAACTTTAATATCAAATAGATAATAGAATTATATTTAACTTGTATAATATAAAAAGACTCTTAATCTCAGGGCGTGTTGTTACTAGACAATCAGAACAGG
>NW_027114857.1:164915-176233 GCF_000696795.3 Halyomorpha halys
TTCAAATATAAGAGATAACTTGGGTTCAAATTAAGAACTTTAATATCAAATAGATAATAGAATTATATTTAACTTGTATAATATAAAAAGACTCTTAATCTCAGGGCGTGTTGTTACTAGACAATCAGAACAGGGATTTACAATAATTTCAATTAATTAAATTTAAATCTGTTTTACAAATATATTCTAATTTAGTTATAACAAAACTAACCAAGCTCTACTATCTTCTTGATTCCTGGTGTCTTCTGTTTTCTTTTGTTCTCGCGTCCAATATGGTGGCTTCCTCTTCTTCTGGACAGAAATTGATGAGCACCTCTTCTTGCTCATGACCTCATCTCTCTTCCGCGCCACAGACCCGAGTGTCCCTCCTCAAAAACGAAACCTGCCTTGAGGTTACAAGTAAACATCGATTGTCGCACAACAGTTAGGGATTTTTCCAAATGATTTACTTTCTGAATATTATTCATTTGCACTATTTCTTGATTTCTATTTTTCCTTTAATTTACTGTATTTTCAATTATGATGGAAAGAGTTAAAATAGTTTTTATGATATTTGAATCTGCTCACATGGACTTGACTGAAGAATATGTACCGCCATCTTGGCTTTGTTTGGAATACAACGTATTTCTTTTAGACAAAGAAAACTGGTTAGCTTGCTTTTTAATTTAAAATAACAAATAACAATATTAAAATTATACATAAAATAAAACATATCAAAACCCTTTATACATCAAAAATATATTATTTACTCAAAAAGAGCATATTACAGTATATCGGAAGAAGAATGCTCTAAATAAGAACATAAATCTGCTCTAAACCTTGATGTCCACAAACGAAAAATCTATTAATGGCAAAGCCACAGCTGAAATTTGGCTTAACAAATTAGAGTAAGCAGTTCAGTTCATGCAGAATCCATGATAAGAAAATATATAAAAGCTTTCGATTTAAGAGCTCATAAGATAAAAAAAGTCAACTTAATGATTTATTTAAGACTCCAGGACTGAAGAGAGCTCAAATCTTTATGAAATGATAGGGTTACCAATGAAGTCAAGACCAAGAATATTTTTTAATACTTTTCAACATTTGTTTGAAAAGAGGAGTGCTCCCAGATTGCAGAATGGAAGCAATACTTAAACACATAAAAAAACAAAAATATGGACAACCCATTGACGCAAATGCTTATAGGCCAGCCGAGTTAAAGGAGAAAACTGTTTGAAAAATTGTCAGCAGTAAACCAATGTAGTACCTGTAGTTTAGAAATGAAATTATTCCAGAACAAGCATATTTTAGAAAATATAGGCAAACTAAAGATCAAATTATGGCCAAATGTCAACAAATAGAATATGGTTTCAAAAAAGAAGAACACACCAGATATCTATGACCAAGAAAAAGCTTTTCATAAGCAACGTCCGATATCACAGTCATGTCAGGAACATGATATAACTAGCAAAATGCTATTTATTTATAATCTTTAAATTTCTTTCTTGAGACTGGCAATTTTTTACTAAATAATTCAAAAACACTATCCAAATTACAGTCTCAAAACATTTATTTCATTCACACGTTTAACGTTTCGGCCAATTCGGCCATCTTCAGGGACAATCTTAATTTACTATGAGACATATCATTTAACCATTTTAAAAAACTCCATACAGGCTATTCTGCCCAGGTCAAAACATTTACATCTAATATGTCAAAAATACATTAAAAATCACAGTCAAATTATTTCTCTTTTACCACTATTTATACACTTATATTATTCTATAAGTGTATAAATAGTGGTAAAAGAGAAATAATTTGACTGTGATTTTTAATGTATTTTTGACATATTAGATGTAAATGTTTTGACCTTGGCAGAATAGCCTTTATGGAGTTTTTTAAAATGGTTAAATGATATGTCTCATAGTAAATTAAGATTGTCCCTGAAGATGGCCGAATTGGCCGAAATGTTAAACGTGTGAATGAAATAAATGTTTTGAGACTATAATTTGGATAGTGTTTTTGAATTATTTAGTAGCAAAATGCTGTTTAAGAAACTTGAATCACACAGTTAATACACCAAATATCAAAATTATCTATAATCATAATTAACCACATTCTAAAAGTTATTTCAACAGTAATTAATCATATATTATACTGATTAATAAAACTTTTAAAAATGCAATCTATATATAATAGGGAATATTTTAGAAAGTACCTTTTCCTGTCATATTTTCACCAGCAACTCTACCAGATAAAACAGCATGATCATGATGTTCAATCCTGCGTCGACCAAACTTAGTATCATAGTAAGAAACACAGTCACCTGCCTAAAAAATATATATAAATCTATCACAATCCACAAAAACATGATAAACATGAATAATAAAAAGAATCATTCAACTGAATGGAAGATACATGATACAGAACAGAGATGCTCTACCTTTCTATCACACATACCAAGAGTTCCGCTCTCTATACCCTACCACCTTCACAATAATTATATCTTAGGATTAAAAACTTGAATAGATTTAGAGGATACTAATTTCAGTATATATCATATCATTTTATTAACTCACCGCATATAAATCACGCCTCACTTCAAATTCTGCATTAGCAACATAGCCACCTAGTTTTTTATCCACTTCTATTCCAGCTCCTCTGGCCAATGTAGTATTAGGTACAACGCCCGAAGCAACAATTACGTGATCAGCAGTAACCTTAAAAAAAACAAAAAAAACATTCATATGCCCAACATCTATTCCTAAAATTAATAAGTTAACTAATTAAAAAAAAAAAAATTATTACAGTATTATAATATTAATAAGAAGGATGTGTGTTTATACTATAAAAAATAAGAGTACAAAAGGAAACAAAACATCATAACTGGCACCTAAGGGAGTGATCTTGATTGTTTTTAAAATATATTTCCGCAAAAATCATTTGCAGAGGTTACTTTTGTTAAGCTTTAAAGGATTGTACTACTAGTGCACTAATCCTATCATTCAACACATACACACAGAAATTTCAATTAAAAAAACCCTAACAATTACTATAAATTACCAAGTAGCCATAAAAATTGAACATAATTATCAGATCAATAGTCTTAAATTCTGAAGCATAATTATTTTAATAATACTTTTAAGAAATACTTTAAATTACATGGTTAGTTTTAAGTACATAAATTTACACATAACATGACAATCAACTGTGCCAGTGAAGTTAGCTTATGAGATACTATTGGCTGGTCCCAACCTAAGGTAAAGCAGAAGATTAATGAACAGGATTGACAGTCCACCAATGTAAAATGCCTTGTTATGAACACTCAACCAAGTCTTGGACTGAACTGCACTGATTTTCTGAAAAGACTTGTTTTATGAAATCAGATCTACAAAACAGGAATATAGAATGTGGCTGCAATTAAAGGAAGGACAGAAACAAAGATGTAGACCAGTGTCTCTAACCACACGTTCCTGTCTCAATTTGTGGTTCAAAAACTGTTTAAAATTGAAGAAAATTTAAGACGATAAGGTTCAAACTGTGTTGAGTTCACGTGGAATGAGCCCTAGAAGAGGATTGCGGAACTCCAGTTGGGAACCACTGATCTAAATTATAAAACATGAATCAGTTTCAGTTTTTGACGGTAATATTTTAACAACTGACGAAATTAACTTAAGAGGAATAAATGAATATAATGAATTACATCCATATATGATTATGAGAGATAGTTGAACGTGGATGATGAATGAGGAGAAGATGGTTGGGGGTGCGGTCAATGAAAAACACAAATAAGTACGATGTTGGCACATTAAAATAAGTTAATCGTACTTATTTGTGTTTTTCATTGACCGCACACCCAACCATCTTCTCCTCATACATCCATATATGATGTATGCTAGGAATGACAATAGCAATAATTCTACTAAAAAAGAAGATTGTATAAGGTAAATCGATATGTATTTTTGATTAATCCTGCTTACTGTTGGTTTAAAATAATTATATCAAGAATAAACAATTAATTTTAATGCTCTCTAATTCAAATAATTGTCCAGATGATGTAGGTTTAATGGTCATATAGGGCTAAATAAAAACATTTAATACTTCTTTCTAGCCTCTTATATAGAATAATTTCATATTGAAAATTAAATGTATATGATGTAAATAAATTACTTACCACATCACCATTCGAAGTTGTCAAATGTACTTTATTATCTACAAGTTCAGCTTTAACAACATTCGCATTATTAATTACATTTACACCTCCTTGTTTAATTTTGTTGGTAACTAACTGAGCTAAATATTCTGGTAGAATTTTAGCTAAAAGATTTTCTTCCTTAAAAATTTGCACTACTTGAACACCTAAAATAGCAGTCCACAAAAAATTATTTCTATCCAGATAATAGTAATGAAAATAAATGAATAGAAATTCTATATATATTTAAAATTGAGTGAGAATGTCAAAGCCTAATAGGTAGTAGAGGATATTCAGCAACTGAGGTTAACTGTTACTCAATAATAAAATGGAAATAAATAAATAAGTATAATTAATCCTACATAAAATTCCAGAAAATAAATATATTTCAATTATAAGTATTTATTTTTTCTTAGGAGATTGATTTCAAAAAATCTAAATACACTAAGCTTTATCTTATCCAGTATTTTATTAAACAGTATCCCCCAAAGGAATATATTCTAATGATATATTGGATAATTTATTTATTCTGAATGCCAACATGTGTATAAACATGAAATATCAAAATATTTGTTTATTTTAACATCAAAAAGTTACATACCTCTCCTAGCCAATGAGCCAGCAAGTTCAGTACCACTGAAACTACCTCCTATGATAGCTACTGACTTAGTTTCGTCACTCATAATACTCTCTAAGTGTAAAAAGTCATCAAGGTACCTATAATATAAAACCTGAAATCAAATGATAAAAGTTACTATTTGGTATTATGTTATTAATTTCTATATTAAGCAGATATCAATCATAATAGACATAAAAATGCCGTTTTAATATGTTAATAAACAACAAACGTGTTAGCAAAATTTTAGATTGCTTCACTATAATTTATTGTATACATATATTAAATACTTTTGTCCTTATCTAATGCTCAGAAGGTCAAATCAGTAGAAGTTGTACTGCTAAAATAGAACAACTTGCCATAAAACCCAGCCTTTTCAAAGTTCCAACCATTATGAAGCAAAAAATACTTTAAAAAATTCCCAGGTCCAATTTTTTTTTTAACAATCTAAGTATGGTTTCACTAGATTATTTTTAGTCAGTAGCATCTAATATTAAAATTAAATTAAAATCTGTACTGCTACAACCCATGAAGGGTCAGGGGTTCAGTACTTTGTAAAGAAGTACTGTTACTAGACCAACAGTTGTGCAAGGAGATTACCGCCAGATTTATAACCAAATTTAAGAGGTTGGGTGGACTCCAGGAAGGCTCCAAGAACCCACAGGAGTTGACTCACGGCTACAGTATAACAGAAAACAATTTTCTGCCCAGCCGGATTTAAACTCGGGTCCTAAGAGTTAGCAGCCACGTGCTTTACCCTGTGGCCACCGCGCTCCCAGCTTCTAATATTAACAGCGTCAAATAGTTTGAGTTCTTAATACACCATATCTTCCTAATCCCATCTAAAGTAGAGCATTGCTTTCCTTCAGAAGCGATTGGGAAATACAGTTGATGTTCATGGTTGTCATAGATCAGCCTATGATTTATTTTTGAGATATAGATGAATTTTTATCCAATAATGCTTGCAGTCATTGGTTTTCAACTTTTTTGGTTGACAGATTATTCAAATGAAGATCATCACTTTTAAATAGTTTAAACTAGCATTTACAAATATATTAAGATAGAGATTATATTATTTATTATATAATAAATAATATAATCTTATAGTTCATTATAAGCTTTTCAAAGTATATGATAACTTTCAGCATAACTTTATTTTAACTAAAACTTCTAGTACACGCTCTTTTTTTGACAAATAAATTCAAACTTCACGGTGAAAAATATTTACTATATAAACATCTTACAAATTTGTTAATTGTTATTAAATTGTTAATTAAACAAAATGATATATATGTCATTTTGTAAACATATCAAAACATATTTTTAAGAAATTCACATGATTAACTGGTGTACCTAGTAAAGCCTACTCTGCAGTTAAATTAAACAGTTATAAAAAAAAAAATTAACACTTCATTGATCAAAGAAAAAAATAATTATTATTTTTTTCATTTTAGTTTTATATAAAAAAAAATGAGAGGGTAAAAACATACATGCCTTTTTCAATAAATCAGGACCCTGTTTTGAAAATATAGGCAACTGTTTCGGATATGAACCAGTAGCAAGCAAACATTTATCATATTTGATCACTCTTCCCCCTTCTAATATAGCATGTTTATTGTTATGATCTAAATGTTTTATTTTCCACCCTCGAGCAACAGCAACACCACCATATTCTGAGGAAATTAATTCTTCACAGCTCATATAAAATTCTTCTGGTTCAAAAAAAACACTAAAAAAATCAACATTCAGCTATTATGAATGAATCTTATTAAGAAATAAACAATGACACTATATATTATTTTTCAATACCTTCGTTTTTTGCCATTCCATTGGATGAAACTAAAATCACCATCTCCTTCTTCATTAGATTTATTAAATATAAGTTCTTTTGTCAATGGTGGTCTCATGTATGGGTAATGTGATTCATTAGTAACAACAAGTACCTAAAAACAAAACAAAAAAGAAATGCTATAAAAATGATCACAATAGGTATATTAATGTTTATAAACTGGTTTTATATCCTACGAGAATTTTAAATCAAACAAATTTGTTTTAATAAAAATACTTTTATAACATGCTTTATTTTCAACTCTAATTATAATTCAGCCAATGAAAAATAGTGAACTCATATTATCTTCAAGTTAAAGGAATTAGGAATTTGGGCACATAGAATTATAAATGTAATTACATTAAATAGGAATATATCTCAAAACAATAACTAACAAAAAAAAAAAAAATGAAAAAAAAACTAAGTAGGTCAATAGAAAATAACATTATTTTACTTTTGCGGGCTAGAAATAAGAAGAATAGATCAATACAAAAGTCCAAGTCTAGTCTAATAGATCAATATAAAACAAAAGCTTACAAAAGAGAAAATATTGGAGGGCTGTTCAACTGTGTAGAGTTGATAATATACAGCATACTGATCAGTTCAATAGACAATATTAAAAGGGATGAAAGAGAATTAGTTGTGACTAGTCAAATACATTTTTTCCCTCTTTTTGACTCATAGTTGATAATACATTGCCAAAGTCTAATACAAATGATGATGCAGGATTGAAGTGAGTTCAGAATAACAGTTTCTGCCATGCTCTGGAACTGGTTCTTCTCCACACCCAACCCCTCCAAAAAATTACTTGTAGCAAGAGGGATGGTTCATCTACTTCCAAACCAAAGCTCTATCACTAAAAATCATCTTTCGCCAAATTACTCTGTATATGTTTCCTGTAAGTAAAAAATACATTTTGTATAAATGTCCTCTTTCTCAGCTTGTATCTTGACGGTCTGATCCTGATCATTCATTTTGAATTTTAATGTGGGATAAACTATTAATACTTCCTTTTCAATTGCACTAAACAGTAGAATGTCTAAAAACCTTGCAGAGCCCTCTGTATCTACGCAATATGCTTCTTGAAAACATGTATAATTTTTCTTCTCCAAAAGTTCGTTTATATTCTTTTTTTTTATTATTGTGTCAGTGGATGACAAGTAGCATATTGTACTAACACTTACCCAATACATGAGCTGGGGTGGTTCTCTCTCTCTCACAGACATCCAAACAAAATTTTGATTTTATTAAATTTCCCTTCTCTACGACAATCCTTGAACTTTGATGATGGTTTACCAATAACCCCAACTCACAGAGTATTTTCCTATGACTTTTGGATCATATTGTTCCATTTATAGAGAACCTATACTAAAATCAAAGAGTGTGGGTGAAAGTGACCCACCTTGTGGTACTCCTCTTAGAACATGAATAGTATTGGTTTTGTTGACCCAAAGATTGACTTTTATTACATTATTATATAGAAGGCCTTCTATTGCCTTTCTTATGAGGGTTGAAACACCTCTGGCTTCCATACACTTTAATGTATTACCAAGACCTATGTTGTTAAATGCCGCCGTCACATCCAAGAACACCACTGCAGCATCTTTCTGTTTGTTCCAGGCATCTTTGAGTATAGCTTCAATTATTCTTGTATCAACATGACACCCAGGTTGTCCAATTATGAATCCCCTTTGGTTTAGACGAAAACTTTGTCTATTATGCTCCTCATATAGAGTAGATGGTAAATAGTAAGAGTAGTTACTAATGCTTAGTAAAAAGTGCACCTGATGGTTAATCTTCTCATTATCTAGCTTTTCTATTAATATAATATAATAGAACAATATAAAAAAACATTTTGATAACTGGTTAGCTTTAAGCTTTTTTTCTTTCAGAGAACTTATTATTCACTTGAAAGTACTGCATTTTTTTTTTTAATTATTACCTTCTCCCTGGTCATATCTGACATGTAGAGGTAACCAACTTTTTTTTTTTAACCATGGTCAAGTTTTCATTTTGTGGGATCACCATGAAATAAAAGTAACCTTCTCAGTCCAGATTTGAACCCGTGCTGCTGCAATTCCAACACCTCAACTATCTTGGCTACAAATGGCCTAACCAAAAGTACAGCACCTAAACCCTAATACCTTCATTTTTAACCCAACAATTTTTCCCATTTCAAAATTTTTCAATTATATTTAATCCTTACACCAAACAATTAGATAAAATCAACATTTTCTTGTCCTCTTTATATTCTGTAAAATTAAATAAATTCATACTCAGTTATTTTTCAAATCTTATATTTTTTGTTTTGAAATTTTGATACAAACATAAACAAAAACATTAATGAAAGAAGCTAAAAATGAATTTTAAAAAAATGTTATGAGGGGATAAATGTTCAAAAAGAAGAGATGATTACAACTTGAAGTAAAAAATGGGCCAATGTATGTATTTTCCACTAAAAATCTCATACTTCTTTTTACACAGTTAATAATTTTTTATTACTTTAAATATAAAATATTTTTTTAAAAAATATAATCATTTTTATTATTCAGCAAGTTTATTTCTAAGAAATTATATGTATTCATCTCTTCTTACTAATTTTTCTGTTTTAAAATATCTAATTAATAGTCTACTTTTGCTGTTGGATCAGATGATTTGATTGCTCTAAATGCAGCAAAGGCAGCAGTACCTCCTCCAATTATGAGATATGGAACTTCATCTGGAATACTCTCAGGCAATGAGGGAAACCTTGAAGGTTTTTTATTAGCTAAAAAAGAAGAAATTTAGAAATAAAATAAATAACAAACATAATCATTTTTTAAATATTATTTTAGAAAGTCAGGTGTGCTATTGAAATATAATCAATTCATTGAAATTAGTAAATAATTCCAAACATAATTTTGTAAATATAAAAATTCTCCGTAAAGAAGTACTTCAGATTTCTAAGTTATTGCATATTCTGCAGAACACAAAATACCACCCAGGAGATCAATTATGTATTCAAATTGTAAATCAATAATACAGGTTAAATTTTATATTGCATAGTTCTGCACATTTTAAGAATAATGCATAAAATTGTGTAAATGAAGAATACTTAACAATTGAAGGATTTGTACAAATGCACATCACATACATCATGCAAAATATGTTTTTTCTTTAAAAAGTGAATTTTGGGGGGGAGAAAAAAAATTGAGAAAACATAATAGAGAGGAATGAACTGACTGATGACCCTCTGAGAGAAATGATGACCCAGTTGATGAATTATGTCAGTGGAGGATGGAAGTGCTTGACCATTGTGGATAATCTCAATGCCTAGCTCAGGCTGCATTAACAATAACTGCATGATGGGTGTTTTGTATAGGTGGTGTATGGAAATAGAGCACTACGTGGACAAGTGTGCTGTACAGCAGGAATTTCAGGGAAAACCCACAACTGGAGATGAAGATCAAACAGGCAAAAAAGACCAAGTTAGTACACATATATTGCAGATCCTGCAGGTTAATACAGACCAAAGATGGGGCCATTTGTAGCTGAGGGAATAGAAGTGTCATCTTAGCAATCTCAAGTCTGCAATGGCACCAGTTCTGGCCTGGAGAGGTTGGCTTTTATTCAATAGAAGCCCCCCCCACTCCTATTAGAATATGTTGGTTAACTGTAGATAACTCCTCCCTCACCTTTTATTTCTAAAATAACCAAGTAGGGGTTAAAAAAAAAAGCCTGAAGACAAGATCATGTACAAACAGAGCTAACTTACAATAAGTTGACATCATGGTGATCCAGAAGCCATGTTGTCGGAAGAATGCAGTTACAGGATTTGGTACAATGTCGAGGGTGGTTATATTAAGCAGTCATGAGAGGAGGCATAAGGTAGTGATAGTGATAGTGATAATCAACCTTGCCCCTGACATGATGAAACTAAAGAATTTAACCATAGCAGACCAGGTAGCAAAGTTGTTTGCCATGTCGCCACAACAAATAAATATAAATACATACAACAGCTGCTGTTGAGGTTAATGCACTCAAGTACAGTACTCGAGTAAATGTGACAGTTTTTTCCTGATAGTAATTTTTAAAGCAAACCCTGTGGTTCGTTTTCACAGACACTAGAGCAAGAATGGTAAAAGAGAGTATGGTGAAGTATCAGTACATAATCATGAATGAGCCTCTGGCTCCACAGAGGTCTGACACCAGCTCGGACCACCAGGTAGTAAGTAACCTTCAGAGTCACAGAGGAGAAAGGCAGTGCCCTGGAAATAAAGAAAGGCTTAGTGACACAATCAGAGGACTAGAGAGCTTTTTCGAGGGAGCTGGAGGGAATACTTGTAGACAGAGAATGGGAAGCTATGAAGTTTTAAAGCTTTGGAAAGAATATCAACACCTACTGCCGAATCTGTGGAGTCTCTGATACAGTGGAGCATGCGGTAGTAGATTGCACCACCATTGAAGAATATTGAGCAAGGCTGCTGAGGAAAACCGGGATCTTCACCCTCGCCAAGTCGGGCTTTCACCTATCTGATGGATGAAGAGAGTATGAGGGAGAATTCAGGGACTCCATTTCATGTTATGAAGGGTTTGACCATTCATCATTAGTCATCAGAAGATGCAGATTGATACCAGGAGGATGGACCAGGCTGACATAATGGAGAAGCCTGCCAGATGGATGCAGATTACGAGGAGGGGGACTTCAGGGACTCCATTTCATG
>NW_027114857.1:177168-181360 GCF_000696795.3 Halyomorpha halys
ATTAGTCATCAGAAGATGCAGACTGATACCAGGAGGATGGACCAGGTTGACATAATGGAGAAGTGACATAATGGAGAAGCCTGCCAGATGGATGCAGATCACGAGGACTGGACCTAGCACATGGATGCAGCTTGTGCTACGTATCAATTAAATCCATTTAATTTGCAGCTTTAAGGTGCAAACTACGCACTGGGATGCACTATAGATTATCATGAATTATTGTTCCAAAAAAATTTTAAATATACTATTATTTTGTATCTGAAGAAAGTTGAAAAATAAATAGTTAATTATAGGCAGTAGTGCCATGCAAAACCCCAATGCACTATCCCACTGTTGCTGAACCCATATTCTAGAAACAGTGAGTATGGGGGGCAAAAAAAAATTAAATTTAATGGTTAATTTATAGAATGGTGTCAACAATTTAGTATCTGTCATGCAGAGAACGGTCCAAAGAATTATATTTTTTCTTTATAATTTAGTCTAACAATAAAATTATTAATTATAATTATAAAACTGTGTTTATATTAATAATATTTATATTATGTTCAAATGAATTATTATTTAATAAAACAATTTCAAGTACAAAATAATTTATACTTAAAAAACATACCAATAATAGGTGTCTCTGTGCCAATGAATCCCTCCTCCTGGTCACGATAATAAGCCTAAAAGAGAAAATCAAAGAAAAAGGAGTCAGAAATGATAATGGAAATATTAAATAATATCATTAAAATTTTAATAATGGTTAAATAAATTTATAAGCAAAGGTCAGAACTCTACAATCTCATGCAAGAATAAAAAAATAATTGAGATTGAAAATAGAAAAAAATAACTTAAGTTATTAGAATCTGTTATCTAAATCTGCATAAAAAAATAATAACCCTCGAAGATTTTCAATTGGTTGATAGTAAATATTTTTAAGAATATTTAAAGTAGTTTGTAATTTTCATAAATGTTTTTCAATATATTGAGAAAAAGAAATATCATATATTAAATATGTATAAAAAAACTACTTAAAAAGAAGAAACCTGACAAAATGTTTCAAATTATGGAAAGATAAATATGTGTTAATTTTTAATAAAAGAGCACCAATATTGTTTTCCTATCACATACATATAAATAAATAACAAAGACAAACATTAATATAAATAGAGGGTTTTATTAACATTTGTATCAAATTGAACCTTTGTAATGCTACTTATTATATACTTCAATAGCAACAAAATTATCACAGGAAAGAAATGGAGAATGACTTCATAAGTGATAGGTAATATTGATATAGAATAAGAAATTAAATTTTTGAAGAAGACTATAGTTTTACTTTTAAAATAAGCAAAATGTAATCATCTACCTTATAAACTGCAGCAACACTAGCTGATCCAAACAAAATAAAAGCGACAATCCATTTATTGGGAATACTACCTTCACCCAAAGTTTTTTGAGAATAATATCGCACAGGAAATGATACATGGCCTTGGGTCTGAAAAGAATTCGAAGATTTTATAGGTGAAACCCCGTAACTTTTCTGAAAAAAAAAAAAAACAAATAAAAAAATAAAAATGAAAAACCACTTACAACTGCAATTATCAACTAATAAATCAAAATTTTAAATAATGAAATACTTGTTAAAAAAAAAGGTGCAGAGAATTAATTAAAAACAACTTAAAGAATCAATTAAAAACATTTAATTTTCATATAATTCTTCTTTACTAAAATAACAAACTTTTTTTCCTGAATATTTTAAAGTCAACTTTATCCTACTTAATGAATCACACTGTATTTCCCAGATATTTACAAAAACGTTTGTGATGAATATCACTAATTAATAACCTTTCTATACGATAATTCATAGGAGATACTGTTAAAATCAAAAATGCTGAAAGATGAGATTTAGAAAGCTAACAGTACTATCATTTAAAATAAGAATTCAAAGCTAGCTAGAGTACAAAGAAAAGAGAGATAATTGGATCTATTTCTCATTTGCAAGTGATCATAGCAAGACCCCTCTGTAAGAAGCTGAAAACAGCTAGTTAATGTGACCTTCGATATAAAGATTGTCAAGTTATATAATGAAATTTTAAAACTTTCATCAGTGCCATGTATATATTAGTGGTTGTAAAAAGTAGTCAAATATTGGAGGAGGCAAGATTGACTTAATAAGAGATTAAAATATTTCAATTACAGCTCCAATTTATCAAATTAATATTGGATTTAATTTAATTAACATAATAAATTACGAAAGGTAGATTTATTTATTTTTAACTCAAACAATTTCATTTCACATAGTTCCTTCTATTTAACAATGATAAAATTTGTGTGTTAATTTCAATTATAATATAAATTATTTATTTCTATTTCAAAGAAAAGTAAAAACATATTGATAAGAGTACTGATACCCTTTACAGCAACTCAAAACTAACATTGAAACTTCATGAATTTATTTCATAAAGATATATATAAATATAAATATATACTGATAAATTTTTTCTTGAATGTTGTATACATATTTTGGATCTTGAGGATCATCCAAAAATACAATCAATCAATAATACCTTTTGCAACTTTATTGTTTGCATAGGCATCCCATACAATGAAAAACAATTATCTTAGAACAAATAACTTCCTCAAATAATTATTAAAAAACTACATATACATAGTATAATTTAAGATTAACTATTACAATTGAAACATTACTTAGAACTGTTTATTACAGTTTGCTCTATACGGCTGAGATACAACTAACTCATGGTTTTCACTAGAACTGAATAGGGGTGAAATGGAGGAAGGTATATGTTTGAAGAAAGGGTTTGTTTTGAACTTTTCCAACACGTAACCGTTCTTTCTAACAGGTAGTCCTTCTATTATTTCAGTTTTGTAATTTGTCTATTTACATTTAGTGTTCAGGGAATGCGGTCAAAATATAACACAAATAAGTTTAAATAACTTATTAAATCGTGCCAACGTTCCAGCCAGAATTTCTATCCTTCATCTAAGGACAAAGAACAAGATAAGAACCAATAAATACAAAAAAGAAAAAAGAAACAGAATGACATAAAGTAAATAATTGTACGGAATGAAATTAAGAAAATTAAAGTGATGAAAGAAGTGGAAAATAAAATGTATATATAGATAACTGAATAAGTAAATAAAAATAACATGATTAAGGAAATAAAATAAAAATTTGAAGTTATCTAACGCAAAGAAGTAAGAATATTTTAGTTTATTGATAATTTAAAAATTAAAGTTATGGAAAGAAAAAGAAAATATATGTAACTATTCCATAATGTCATTAGTTGTAATGTGTGTTTTGTAATTTCTTTAGTTATATATATTTTCTTTCTATCAATTTTATTTTTTTCTTTACATAATTTTAATTTTTAAGTTATTAATAAACTAAAATATTCATACTTCTTTGCATTAAATAACTTCAAATTTTTATGTTATTTCCTTAATTATGTTATTTTTACTTACTTATTCAATTACCTATCTATACATTTTATTTTCCACTTCTTTCATCACTTTAATTTTATTAATTTCATTCTGTACAATTATTTAGTTTATGTCATTCTGTTTATATTTTAATTTTTTGTATTCATTGGTTGTTAAATTGTTCTTTGTTCTTAGCCCTGATGAAGGCTAGAAATTCTGGCTGGAACGTTTGCACATTTAAATAAGTTAATTCAACTTATTTGTGTTATATTTTGACCACATTCCCAACCATCTTCTTCTCGTATACGTTATCAATGGTCAACTATCTGTCATGATTATATTAATGTTGTTATTTATGCTTTATGTATTTATTAGGTTATAGTAACATGAATTTAAATTTTATACATCTGATTTTTTGTTGATAGCCCAATTCTTATATGTTTCTATAGAAATTATTTCTTTTAAATTTTGCTTAAAATTGTTTTTTTTTCCTGATGTATGATTTTTGGTGTATCAAATTTGAATTTATGTCCAGTTTGTCTAATATGTGTGGTAAGAGCAGTTTGGTCAGGTATTTTAGAGTTTTTATTATAGAAATACAACTATATTTGTGTTGATATACCCTTCTGTTGAGATACTGTTCTGAAGTTCCATAATAGCATTTCCTGCAGTTCTCTTCACAAGGAATTTCATACACTAAATAAGATTGTAGATAGTATTATTATTAACTGACCCTCAAGATCTACAAATATATATATATATA
>NW_027114857.1:181487-182725 GCF_000696795.3 Halyomorpha halys
GAAATAACTTACAAACAATAGATTCTTCGATGGAGAGTGCTGGAAATTTGATTTGAGGAATGAGGACTCTTTATAGGGTTTTCCCCACCTAATTTTTTTAGCAATAACCTTCCACCTCACCTCTACAACAGAAGTAACAACTGGTAAGATGGTATCACAATAAAAATCATTCATACCACAAAATGGAAATAAATTGCTAGTTCGTGACTATTAAAGACGTAAGAAAACTTACGCCAATATTCATTAAAAAAAAAAATAATAAAAATAAATAATCAAGTGAAGAAAATTTTCCTTTACAATTCCAATAAAATTATAATACACCAAGCTAATGGGGCAAATAATGAAATGGCTGAGAAAATCTGTGAGTTTATAAAAAAAAAAAAAAAAAAAAAAATAACATCAACTATCTTTGCTAACTCCCTCAAATAAATCCTAAATCTACAAGAGCAGACAAGACAATCCTTTTATCAATGTTTTAGTCATTTACAATTTGATTCAATCCAGATATCTTTTTAATCATTCTCTGGAACGAATATTCTACACAGTAATTTATTTTTGAAAAGTAGTAGAGTAGTTCATCCTGGTTCTAACCTCCATACTGCTAACATGTTTTCTATTTTCTCAGTTTTCTTTGAATTACAATCGATACAATCTAAAATACATGAAAGTATTTTCACAATGCTAATTTTTAAGCCTATTCCCTGATGGGCTCTTGTTTCCTAAAACTAAAATATCATTATATTTAATGTTTTTATTCACTATTACATTCCTGAGAAACTAAATATCTATTCCTCCTCTTCCATTAACGAGATGGTAGTATGTCTCTCTGCTTGTCCTCTTATTTTCTCAATTAGCATCCACCACCAACAAGAAATAAAGACTAAATAAAAACATTTCACTGATCCAATATATGTATTTCCAGATCCAAAACAATAAAAATACATCAGAAATAACCACGCCATCCATCCACCAGAGCTTGGGCCGTCCGACTGTTCTTGGACAATGGATTGCTTCTTCCATGACTCTTTTAGGCATTTCGTTAAGTAGGACACATCTGTACAACATGTCCTACCCACCAAAGGTGTCCCAGCCTAACAAAGGTCATAATGTCTATATCCTGGAGCAGCTCATAGAGTTCCTTATTTCTTCTTCTTCTCCAGCCTTCCTCATCCCTCACTGGCCCATAGATTCTTCGCAGGATCTTCCTCTGAAACCTCTACATCATGAGACCTCAACGA
>NW_027114857.1:184681-185300 GCF_000696795.3 Halyomorpha halys
ATATAATCTTTTTGAAGAACATCAACTTCATTATTTAAGAGTTTTAAACTTCTCTTTATTCAAGATTCTGAAGAAGTACTGCTTTAGTAGTACCATGATATCAACCATGATGTAATATCCTACTCCATATCTACCTTTTGTTAAGTGTCGTGAATAAAGCACCAAATTATAAGAAAAAAGTTTAAAAAAATAAATAAATAAATAAAATTATAATTGCATGATTTAATGATAAAAACTATTAAAGCGCTCATTTATTTTTTATCATAAAAAAAATTGGCAAAATAGTTTAAAATCCCGTTCTTTTCCTCTTCTTTGTTAATTTCTTCATTTTGGGGATACTCTGGGTTTTGCTAATGTAACCCATTTGAAAAAATTCAATCACAGTTAAATGTGGATATCAATCATTTTCCAATAGACTTGTGTAGACAGTAAGTGGTTTTTTTTTTAAATTTGTTTCATCATTAAATGAACTATACTTTTTTTTTTTTTATTTATAATTGCCTAAAGGTCAAAAACTTTTAAACTTCATAATGAGGTGTAGATAGTTGACCGTAGATTAATGCTTGAAGAAGTTTGTCGGGGGGTGCGGTCAGCAAAGAACAACATAAATAAACAAAAC